>NC_139725.1:53651806-53836043 GCF_964211835.1 Anser anser
GAAGAAGAAGAAGAAGAAGAAGAAGAAGAAGAAGAAGAAAGAAGAAGAAGAAGAAGAAGAAGAAGAAGAAGAAGAAGAAGAAGAAGAAGAAGAAGAAGAAGAAAAGAAGAAGAAGAAGAAGAAGAAGAAGAAGAAGAAAAGAAGAAGAAGAAGAAGAAGAAGAAGAAGAAGAAGAAGAAGAAGAAGAAGAAGAAGAAGAAGAAGAAGAAGAAGAAGAATCCCTGTGGGTTAGGATACACGGGAAGGCCGGCAAGGCTAGCTTCCTGGTCGGGGTCTGTTATAGACCGCCGAACCAGGATGAGGAGACGGATGAGGAGTTTTATAGGCAACTGACAGAAGTTGCAAAATCGTCGGCGCTTGTCCTCGTGGGGGACTTCAACTTCCCGGACATATCCTGGAAACACAACACGGCACAGAGAAAGCAGTCTAGGAGGTTTCTGGAGAGCGTGGGAGATAGCTTCCTGACGCAGCTGGTCAGTGAACCTACCAGGGGTGGTGCCCCGCTAGACCTTCTCTTCACAAACAGAGAAGGACTGGTGGGAGATGTGGTGGTCGGAAACTGTCTTGGGCAGAGTGACCACGAAATGGTAGAGTTCTCTATTCTTGGCGAGGCCAGGAAGGGGACCAGTAAAACTGCTGTATTGGACTTCCGGAGGGCTGACTTTGAGCTGCTCAGGACGCTGGTTGGCCGAGTCCCTTGGGAGGCGGTTCTGAAGGGCAGAGGAGTCCAGGAAGGCTGGGCGCTCCTCAAGAAGGAAATCGTGATGGCACAGGAGCGGTCCATCCCCACGTGTCCAAAGACGAGCCGGCGTGGAAGAAGACTGGCCTGGCTCAACAGAGAGTTGCGGCTTGTGCTTAGCAGAAAAAAGAGGGTTTATAATCTTTGGAAAAAAGGGCGGGCCACTGAGGAGGACTACAAGGATGTAGCGAGGCTGTGCAGGGAGAAAATTAGAAAGGCCAAAGCTCATCTGGAGCTCAACCTGGCTACTGCCGTTAAAGACAACAAAAAATCCTTTTACAAATATATCAATGCGAAACGGAGGACTAAGGAGAATCTCCATCCTTTACTGGATGCGAGGGGAAACCTAGTTACTAAGGATGAGGAAAAGGCTGAGGTGCTTAATGCCGCCTTTGCCTCAGTTTTTAGCGGCAATACCGGTTGTTCTCTGGATACCCAGTGCCTTGAGCTGGTGGAAGGGGATGGGGAGCAGGATGTGGCCTTCGCTATCCATGAGGAAATGGTTGGCGACCTGCTACGGAGCTTGGATGTGCGCAAGTAGATGCGGCCGGATGGGATGCACCCAAGGGTACTGAAAGAACTGGCGGAGGAGCTGGCCGAGCCGCTTTCCATCATTTATCGGCAGTCCTGGCTATCGGGGGAGGTCCCAGTTGACTGGCGGCTAGCCAATGTGACGCCCATCTATAAGAAGGGCCGCAGGGCAGACCCGGGGAACTATAGGCCTGTCAGTTTGACCTCAGTGCCAGGAAAGCTCATGGAGCAGATTATCTTGAGGGTCATCACGCGGCACTTGCAGGGCAAGCAGGCGATCAGGCCCAGTCAGCATGGGTTTATGAAAGGCAGGTCCTGCTTGACGAACCTGATCTCCTTCTATGACCAAGTGACACGCTTGGTGGATGAGGGAAAGGCTGTGGATGTGGTCTACCTTGATTTCAGTAAGGCTTTTGACACAGTTCCCCACAACATTCTCCTCAAGAAACTGGCTGCTCATGGCTTGGACTGGCGTACGCTTCGTTGGGTTAAAAACTGGCTGGATAGCTGGGCCCAAAGAGTATTGGTGAATGGAGTCAAATCTGGTTGGAGGCTGGTCACTAGTGGTGTCCCCCAGGGCTCGGTACTGGGGCCGGTCCTCTTTAATATCTTTATTGATGATCTGGATGAGGGCGTCCAGTGCACCCTCAGTAAGTTTGCAGATGACACCAAGCTAAGTGTGTGTGTCGATCTGCTCGAGGGCAGGAAGGCTCTGCAGGTGGATAGGCTGGAGCGATGGGCTGAGGTCAACTGCATGAAGTTCAACAAGGCCAAGTGCCGGGTCCTGCACCTGGGCTGCAACAACCCCAAGCAGAGCTACAGGCTGGGAGATGAGTGGCTGGAAAGCTGCCTGGCCGAGAAGGACCTGGGAGTATTGGTTGATAGTCGGCTGAATATGAGCCAGCAGTGTGCCCAGGTGGCCAAGAAGGCCAACAGCATCCTGGCCTGTATAAGAAGCAGTGTGGCCAGCAGGTCTAAGGAAGTGATTGTGCCTCTGTACTCAGCTCTGGTGAGGCCGCACCTAGAGTACTGTGTTCAGTTTTGGGCCCCTCGCTACAGGAAGGACATGGACGTGCTCGAGCGAATCCAGAGAAGGGCGACCAAGCTGGTGAGCGGTCTGGAGAACAAGTCTTACGAGGAGCGGCTGAGGGAGCTGGGCTTGTTCAGCCTGGAGAAGAGGAGGCTCAGGGGCGACCTTATCGCTCTCTACAGTTACCTTAAAGGAGGCTGTAGAGAGGTGGGGGTTGGTCTGTTCTCCCACGTGCCTGGTGACAGGACGAGGGGGAATGGGCGAAAGTTGCGACAGGGGAGTTTTAGGTTGGATGTTAGGAAGTACTTCTTTACCGAAAGGGTTGTTAGGCATTGGAATGGGCTGCCCAGGGAGGTGGTGGAGTCACCATCCCTGGAGGTCTTTAAAAGACGTTTAGATGTAGAGCTTAGCGATATGGTTTAGTGGAGTACTTAGTGTTAGGTCGGAGGTTGGACTCGATGATCTTGAGGTCTCTTCTAACCTAGAAATCTGTGATACTGGTACTGTGATACTGTGAAGAAGAAGAAGAAAAGAAGAAGAAAAGAAGAAGAAGAAGAAGAAGAAGAAGAAGAAGAAGAAGAAGAAGAAGAAGAAGAAGAAGAAGAAGAAGAAGAAGAAGAAGAAGAAGAAGAAGAAGAAGAAGAAGAAGAAGAAGAAGAAGAAGAAGAAGAAGAAGAAGAAGAAGAAGAAGAAGAAGAAGAAGAAGAAGAAGAAGAAGAAGAAGAAGAAGAAGAAGAAGAAGAAGAAGAAGAAGAAGAAGAAGAAGAAGAAGAAGAAGAAGAAGAAGAAGAAGAAGAAGAAGAAGAAGAAGAAGAAGAAGAAGAAGAAGAAGAAGAAGAAGAAGAAGAAGAAGAAGAAGAAGAAGAAGAAGAAAGAAGAAGAAGAAGAAGAAGAAGAGGAAGAAGAGGAAGAGGAAGAAGAGGAAGAGGAAGAGGAAGAGGAAGAGGAAGAGGAAGAGGAAGAGGAAGAGGAAGAGGAAGAGGAAGAGGAAGAGGAAGAGGAGGAAGAGGAGGAAGAGGAGGAAGAGGAGGAGGAGGAGGAAGAGGAAGAAGAGGAAGAAGATGAAGAAGAGGAAGAAGAGAAAGAAGAGGAGGAAGAGGAGGAAGAAGAGGAAGAGGAGGAAGAGGAGGAAGAAGAGGAAGAGGAGGAAGAGGAGGAGGAAGAGGAGGAAGAGGAGGAAGAAGAGGAAGAAGAGGAAGAGGAAGAAGAAGAAGAAGAGGAAGAAGAGGAAGAGGAAGGAGAAGAAGAAGGAGAAGAAGAAGAAGGAGAAGAAGGAAAAGAGGAAGAAGAAGAAGAAGGAGAAGAAGAGGAAGAAGAAGAAATAGTATCAGGGAAATCTGACCATTGGTACCAAGACACACTAAGAAAATTAATTGTGAAGGAAACAGTGTGCTCATGAACACAGCTTACTATTATTCTTATGGTACCATGAATACCATGACTACATTCCTGAAACTTTCCAACAGAACACAGTCCTCATCAGTCCACTAACATAAGTACTAGCATCTGAAATGTGCTTTCAGCTAAGAAAATGCAAATAATAAAATTTTACACTTGAAAAATACACTCCAAGGAGATTTATTCCTTGGCTTCTGCTAATTCTGGGCTCCCCATGGAGCTTCACCCGAGGAAAGACTGAGGGGCAAATTAAAAGAGGAGTGCAGTGCAGAAAGGGCATCATAATGCCATTGCATGTCACAGAAGAGCCTATCACAGAAACAGTGGTATATTGGTCTAGAGAGGAATGAGCATGTTAAGAGAAAAAAGAGAATGAACAAGAAAAGAATAGAGAGCACCTGTAGAATGATAGAAACCTTTATAAAATAAGAATTTCTTTAGTTGAACTGTTATTTGGTTCAAGGAATGGCCATGTTCAGATGTTAACAATTTTATAAATTCTTTAGTTTTATTCAGATACTTTAAAGCTAGTCAAATAATCCCAAAGCCAAAGGTTTTCTGAGAATTGCCTAAGAAGTTTTAGACAATAGTCTTTACAATATTTCTAGCCTGGAGTACCCTGTATGCACATAGCTCTTCACCTACCAGCACATCATGGTTTATTCTTTTGTCCACTTATCCCCTGGCAAAAGAGTCCAACCAGCCCTCAAATTTTATGAGAGTATTTCAGATTTCACAGGGTTCACCCCTTGGTTCATACCTGTTGCCAAGACCCAAAGTTCTCAACATTTTATTCAGTAAAATGAAGTTCTAACATTTCCTCGGGGGTTGTTTGTCTTTTTGCTTGATTGTTTTTAAGTATTGCAAAATATTTAGCCAATGTCTTTTGCTCTTTGGGAAAGGATCAAAGGAATCAGACAAATGAAATAGAAATTGATAACCATTGTTCCTTTGGAGAAACCACAACAACCACAATGGAAGTTGGTCTATAAATACATTGATCGCATAGGTGAATAGTACAGGAGCTGTACAACCATTCTTAAACTACCTGTATGTGGGTTTTATATCCTTAAGAAAGTTTGCATTTCAAGGAAATCATTCAGTGGTTCCTTTAAACAGGCACCTGTTAGCTGCCTTTAAGTCTTCATGCTTTCACAAAAGGAAATGTGTGCATCCTGCACCGTGGGAAGATGTCTTGCACTCCTTTCTATTACTGCAAGTCCTTATGCAGTGTGGGGCTTATGGACTTTATACACACTGGGACACAAAGAAATACAATCACTCTGTATCTGTGCAACAAACTGGCAAAGGCATAATTCCTCCCTTCCTATGCCACAGCTATCATCTCTTCAAAGTTGCTGGTATCACTTTAAAACCTAGTGATTCCATTATGAATGAAATCATTCTTTGTGCTAAGATGTTGGCTATGCAGGAACACTTCTAACAAAAATAACAATAATTTTAAAAAATCAAAACTATGTTTTAAATTTGTAGACTAAGTATTAAAGCAGAGCAAGAAATTCTAGTTAGAAGAGTTAAAATTAAAGGACTAGTGAGATTTCAAATCACAAAGTTTGGAAGTTTGGTCTCACTTGAGATAAAGGTAAAAAAGAATTCCTAGATCCTATATTAGGTTTTGCTGCTAAAGGATGGTCAGGAATTTAAGGGGCTGGTATGACTGGCCTCAATCCCAATATCGGCGACAGACAGATAAAGGTATCAAAGAAATGGAGCTGCCATCCACAGCTTGTTTTCCATGCCAGGCTAGGAAATCATAATAGCAGAACAAACCAAAAATTGTTCTTCTCAATATGATAAATTCCCTAAAATCAGGATATGCAACAGTGCGCCTAAGGGGAATGAAATAGAAGAGGGATGTCTAGTCTGGCAGAGAAGTCCAAGAATATTGTCAGACACCCATTAACACCATCAACTGCCTTTTTGTTACCCTATCTGTTTCCCTAGTCTCTCCAGTAGACTAGATAGGCTTAAACCACCATTACTCTTTTTCAGCTTTTCCTTAGAAATTTGTTCTCTTTAAGTTCTTGTGTAATTTTTTGTTATTTAACAAAGTCATACTTCCAGTGGATCTGCATGACAGAAAGGGCCTGTTTACTAGTTAAGGGTTAAAGGAGAAGTTAGGTTCCTTATACTAGTATTGAATTCACTTTTCCCTGTTTCAGATGTCATTTGATATAACTGCAGATATTTTCAAATTATTTTGTGGCATTAAGTCTTTTATGTCTTACTTGTGCTGTATGATATGTTACCTATCTTTCTTTGCAATTGCTGCAATATACTTTTTTTGCTAGTTTAACAAAAAAAAAAAAAGATTAAGTTCTACTGATGAAGTATTTTTCTTAAATTTGTTTCAATTAAAAAAAAGAAAAAAAAAACTTGCTGAAGTTTTTATTGAAAGAAGTACCCTGATAAGATTTTTATTGAAAAAAATTCTTCTAGAGATTTGTGCTGATAATTGTTATACACTGATTAATTGGATTAATTTCCTGCATGATCAAAGCATGATAGGTACTCTATAATGCAGCTACATAATGATGGCTCTCTGCAGCAATGTGATATGGTATGCTTTCTTCAATCCGACCCAGATGGCATAGATGAGGAAATGGGGCCAGCAGAGAAGACAGGAAGCGTAGTGTTTTCTAGAGTTTCTAGAGCAAGAAGCTGGGATGTGGCTTGACAAGAAAGATCAGGGAAGGTATCAAGTAAGAATAGCTGGAGACTGTGGAGGCAGTCTCTTCTACAGTGCACACGCTCACCGGTTGCAGTTGCTCATTTTCAGGGCCACTGGGAAAGAGGAATAGTGACATTCAGAAGCAATATTACCTCACTTCCACTCTGTGTGTCCATATCCATCATTATCAATAAATGTTGTCTGTATTGAAGAGCACAGTACTACTGTAACTGCTATGATGCTTACCATTTTTTTCTACGAGGCTCCTGACATCCCAAGCATTTTCAGAAATGAAAAGATGGGTGACGGTGAGAATGGCAGCCTGGGTATCTGAATCAGTCTACAAAGCCTCATTGGGACTGTTGAACATCAAACAGCTTCTGGGCTGTCAAACGCATCGTCCTCCAAAATTGTTTTCTGCTCATTTACTGGAATCCTCCTGTCCACTGGCATCACATTGGCATCAAATCTGTGATGGTGTTCCCACCCTGAAAATTTGTCAGAATTGCTTTAACAAGGCAAAAGAGTTAGGCCAATATAAGAGCCCCACCTTTCTCCTTTCTGTTCTTACAAGCCATCCTCAAAACTTTAGTTTTATTATGATCCTGCACAGTCACTCTTCCCAGCCATTACTACAGTCAGCGATGCTAACAAGTTGAAGTATCAGAAGGACAATAGATCCAGTCTACTTGGAAGGCTGAAGAACTATGCTGTGTGGGGGAGATATCTTTGATAGATACTCTGGACACATGAAGAAGCTGAACTTGTCTGCGCTAGCATAGAGAGCTATCATCCAGTTACCTTAACTTCAGGCTAGAAGAAGGTATAGCAAAAAGCAGATTGGACATTTGGGGTTGACAACAAAGCTGTGTGGGAAAGCATCATGTGAGGCAGTAATGTGCTACAACATGATATCTTTGAAAGATAAATGAAATCCTGTTTCTGCAAGAATGAAAATTCCCCAGAAACGTTGACAATGACATCCATATAAAGGATGGGGTCTTAGAGATGCAGAGCTTTTAATACTGATGGAATCTAGTTTGTACTGGTATGAATTACCCATACAAAGAAACTCTTGATGTCATAAAATATGTGTGCTAAAATGGAGGTGGGGGGAGTAGTCACATCGCAAGACGCATCTAAATTTTAAACCAAAACAAATGTGTTTGAACAGTTTTTTGTAGTCTGTCAAGGAGTTTCAGACCCTAAAGGTATTTCAGCCTGTTCCCTTTCTCCTTAGGTACAATCACTAATCTCTCTTACTACTTTTTTTCAAAGGCGCAACCTACTTACCTAACACATAAAATGCAGAAGCTCATATTATCATGGTTCAGCTTTAGAGATTTACATTAGAATCAGTGAACCTTATTTTAGCACAATATATATGGTGAGCAATACACTGAGAGGAGACTTGGTTTATTCCCTAGATAAGTCATTTATTTCTTTCCTCAAAGAAAAATCCAATATTCTGAGATCAGATGCATATTGAAGCTTTGGTGGAAATAAAAAAAAATAAAAAAAAAGACAGGTCAGATTAATGTGTTCAGATTGGACACTCACTATCTGTATTCTCTACAAAGCTGACTACATATATATTGCTTATTATATACTGTGTATGAGCCTGGTTTAAACGCTTTCCTTGAAAAGGTATATGGACTGAACTTATTTACCTAGCAAATAATTTATTAAACCTTGTATTTCTTTTCATGTTAAAGTTTTATTGTGCTGTTGTTTAACAAATTTATGTACGAATTTTAGAGATTCAGGCCATGAAACACATGTAAATATAACAAAAAATCTGTATATATTCAAGCCCTGCAATAAACAGTCTAAGAAAGTGGTAGAAATGATTCTTTTTTGTTGTTTTTTTTAATCAATACCAGCTAAAGATTTTTATAATAAGCTCATTGTGGTTATTTTTTCTCTGCAAACTATCTGCCAAAATCTGGATTTTTTTACTGTTTGGGAAAAAGCAGAAATGGAAAAAAATCTTATTTAAGTAGGCACAAGGTAGAGGCAATATTACTACCTTTTTCAGCCAGTTCTACACCCATGTTTCCATGTCCTGTTATGACTGACAACCACCCCATGCCCTAGTCATCCATCCACTCTCCCCGCTGCTCCCAGCTGGTTCCAGACTATCTCCACACTCCCTCTGCAGATTTTCTTCTAAAGCACTTGTGTAGTTGCCACCAGAAACACATCAGGTCCTTCACGTGGTCTGACCCAAAATGATTAATTTGTGGCACAATCTCTCTAGGACACAAGCAAGCATGAAACCCAGACCTCAAATCCTTAAATATCACAAGATTGTCCCTTAAATGTGAAAACTGAGATTTACCTACTGCCCTGATTTAGCTTTGGATATTTGGGGGTAAAAAAGAGAAAAATATTTATTTTTATCTTATATCTAATACCTTTCAAAAAACTTAGGAACTATTTGGCGGTGGTAAAATAAGAGTGTAATAAGGGTATTCTGTATTAATAAGAGCAGTATTCAAGTTCATATTATCAGAATCAACATGGGAGCCATGCTTCCAGCCATAGTCAAGACCTCCACTCTGCTAAAGTGTGAATAAAAAGATGTCCCACATGTCAAATTATCTACAGTCTCACTTTAGAGACAAGAGACAGCAAGTGGATATCTATACCTGAGGAGCGATTGTGGAGACAACACAATTGCATGTGGTCAGTACAATATGCAGTGGCCTCAGCAACTTAAACCACTACCGAGTTTTTTTGCAGAGGGGAGGAGGTCATAGGCCTTGCAGGAGAGGGGTGGGAAGGAGGTTACCTACCCAGAGGCAAGGTAGTGAGGCCTCTGCTACACAAGGACACATAAAACTGCAACTTGAAATCCTGACTTTAACCTTCAAAAAATTGTTTGCTACACAATAGCCATCCCAGGAGCCGCCCCAGGGTATACTCAGACATAAACAATTGCATGGGGTGCCATGGCAGAAAGGCTGTGTGTGCTCAGGTGTAAACTCTCCCACCTCTGCCCCAACCAGGGACAGGGCAAATAGCTCCTGCTCAGAGCAGCAGCAGCTTGAAGGCCTCGTGCCTTTGGCAGAGTATAATTGCAAATGACTTCTCTTTTTTTGTTTTGTTTTGGTTTTGTTTTTGTTTTAATGTTGATGTTGAAAGATGCTTCTTTTCTGAGGGAACATGCACGTAAAGAGATGCATGCTGGAACCTAAACTGCAGGTGTCTTATTGAGGGCACCGTCTCAGTCGGGTTGGCACTAGTTACAGTTTCACCCCTTTGCTCCATGGTTTTATTTATAAATAACATTATACTGGAGGGGAGAAAGCAGAGAATATCAGCACATATGGTATGTCAAATCCCCTACTGCTTGGAGACCCCTGAAATGCTTAGGTACAACAGGGCATGCTTAGGGCTCTGAATATCTTGCCTTTTGTCATTTTAAGTCAGGCCCTTAACATTATTTTAATGGAGTTGTTTTGAATTTAATTATGCATCTGTTGTATAATACACTTACAATAAATACCTCTAGTTATTGCTTTAGTTAAAATCCCTTTCTTTCCGATATTGACTGCTTTAATTTACTTTTATGCAAACAGCCTAGTCAGATTTAATAAAATGTCTTAGTAGCAAGTTTAATGACATCATTCCCCCTCGGGACAGTTGGGAAAATGACCTTCCATTTTACGAAAGAAGAGGATTAATTTTTATTGTCTGCCCCAGTTAATGCGTGTTTAGACATAAAGGCACGATCAATATGACAGAGAGTATAGTGATTTTACTCACAGTAGTTTCTAAATGGACATTTCTTACTAATCCATTTTTATAAATCACTTTAAAGGCCTTATTGATCTTTAATTGGGAGTTACACCTAATCACCGAGTGCAACGCATGACTGGTTCAAAACATTTTAACCCTTTCCACATAGCTCTTCAATATTCATATCCCAAGAACTTCTTCCCTCTCCTCCCCTTCAATGCACTTTATGTAACATCTTTACTTCCAGCTAGATCTTACCTAGACTATAACAGATCAGGAGAACAAAGTACTAGGAAAAATAGTTCTACCAAAAACAGCAAAGAGGCAGTATTATCTGTGTGTGTCAAAAATAGACCAATATACAGCTCAGGGGAAAAAAAAAAAAAAAAAGGCATATTTCTTTGGACATTTAAAATGCAAATGTGCAAAGCAAATACACACAGTGGGAAAAAAAGAACTACACTATATGACAGGCTTCTTTTCCATCTCTGACTTCACCAAGTTTATAATCAGGATTGTTAACTATTCCTTTCCTTTCTTAAAGATCAAGTAATGTTGTGAGAGTGTTTGAACAAATATAAAAACACATTTGAACAAAAATATTGCCTTGTGGAGAAAGTTCAATGAAATTTAGAAATTCTTGAGAGGATCTTGGAGTTTTGTGTTGTTTCTATAGTCCTAGGGTTTCTGAATAGATTATAGTTCTTTCAATTAACATAACTCATTGTTCTTGCCATGTGATGCATGTGTCTGAGTGTTTGTGGATGTACTGAAGTAGGGCGTGTACAAATGTACCCTACTATATAATATAATAATATTATCACCTACATCAATATATACACAATAAAAAAACTTTGAGTTCCACATTTTCAAAATTTTTATAGTTGTATTTTTATATTCTTTCAAAAGCTTTGAAAAAATGCTGAACCCCAAGATTTGATTTCCTTCTCATCAAAATTTGACAAAACCCCCAACCAGCAGGGGGGTTGAAACGGATGACCTCCAGAGATCCCTTCCAATCTAAACCATTCTACAATTCTGTGAAAACATTATTTTGAACTGAACAGAGTCACTCATGATTTACACAAATGTACTAGTGTAATTATAAGACAATATTTATACTCATGGATCAGAAAAAGATCTTCATCTATTTTTACTATCTAGTGTTTTGTGAATGATTTTTGAAAGAACCCTTGCAGTTGCAGAGTAGAAAACACTGGATAGGAAATTATTTTATGACTTATTTAGTTACACAAATGGAAAACATTATCATAAAATGTTATAAACTTCCGTGCTTACTACATTAATATAGATTTCTTGATAATGGCTGAATTAATTTTAAAATATTTAAGAAAACATTCTCCTTGACTGAGACTTTCCAGGCCAAGAAAACCCACAAATGCAGTACTTTGCAATCACAATGTTTACGTTATTATCACATCAGTAATTTAAGCTTTTCTCTAGGACATAAAAACACAATCTTGAGACTGAGACTTACTAAGAAAGGAATTTGGAAATAAGTATTGAAGTCCACGGGATAAATTTAATCTGCTTAATTGCTACAATTTTTGAGTTTCAACAATAGTTTTCGACAGGATTCTCTGTTTATTGAGGATCACTATCTCTGAACAAAGAATAACACAGTACACTTGCCTAGGGCTTTTGTCTGTAACTGACACAACCTGGAACTACATTGTTCTCTTAACAAGTTCAAAGACCTTTCAACTGAAAGGCTAATGGATAAACCTGGGCAAAACCCAGTAATGCTAAAGATGGTTTTTAATATTTCAAAACTGCCTCTAAACAAACAATTGTCCACTGTACTCTGCTACCATATCATGCAAGTATAGCTGTTCCCTAGTTAAACAGTACATAGTGTCATAAAATTATAGAAAAAGAAGAAAGGGAAGAAGGGAAGGGAAGGGAAGGGAAGGGAAGGGAAGGGAAGGGAAGGGAAGGGAAGGGAAGGGAAGGGAAGGGAAGGGAAGGGAAGGGAAGGGAAGGGAAGGGAAGGGAAGGAAGGGAAGGGAAGGGAAGGGAAGGGAAGGGAAGGGAAGGGAAGGGAAGGGAAGGGAAGGGAAGGGAAGGGAAGGGAAGGGAAGGGAAGGGAAGGGAAGGGAAGGGAAGGGAAGGGAAGGGAAGGGAAGGGAAGGGAAGGGAAGGGAAGGGAAGGGAAGGGAAGGGAAGGGAAGGGAAGGGAAGGGAAGGAAGGAAGGGAAGGGAAGGGAAGGGAAGGGAAGGGAAGGGAAGGGAAGGGAAGGGAAGGGAAGGGAAGGGAAGGGAAGGGAAGGGAAGGGAAGGGAAGGGAAGGGAAGGGAAGGGAAGGGAAGGGAAGGGAAGGGAAGGGAAGGGAAGGGAAGGGAAGGGAAGAGAAGAGAAGAGAAGAGAAGAGAAGAGAAGAGAAGAGAAGAGAAGAGAAGAGAAGAGAAGAGAAGAGAAGAGAAGAGAAGAGAAGAGAGAAGAGAAGAGAAGAGAAGAGAATGAAAGAAAAAGAAAAAACAAAAGAAAGAATGAAAGAATGAAAGGAAGAACAAATGGAAGAACAAACAAAAACAGAAGAATGGAAGTAAGAACGGAAGTAAGAACAGAAGGAGGAGGGAGGGAGGGAGGGAGGGAGGGAAGGAAGGAAGGAAGGAAGGAAGGAAGGAAGGAAGGAAGGAAGGAAGGAAGGAAGGAAGGAAGGAAGGAAGGAAGGAAGGAAGGAAGGAAAAGAAAAAAGAAAGAAGAAAAGAAAAGAAAGAAGAAGGAAAAGAAAAGAAAAGAAAAGAAAAGAAAAGAAAAGAAAAGAAAAGAAAAGAAAAGAAAAGAAAAGAAAAGAAAAGAAAAGAAAAGAAAAGAAAAGAAAAGAAAAGAAAAGAAAAGAAAAGAAAAGAAAAAGAAAAGAAAAGAAAAGAAAAGAAAAGAGAAGAGAAGAGAAGAGAAGAGAAGAGAAGAGAAGAGAAGAGAAGAGAAGAGAAGAGAAGAGAAGAGAAGAGAAGAGAAGAGAAGAGAAGAGAAAAGAAAAGAAAAGAAAAGAAAAGAAAAGAAAAGAAAAGAAAAGAAAAGAAAAGAAAAGAAAAGAAAAGAAAAGAAAAGAAAAGAAAAGAAAAGAAAAGAAAAGAAAAGAAAAGAAAAGAAAAGAAAAGAAAAGAAAAGAAAAAGGGAAATAAAAAAGAGAAAAATATTTTATTCAGGTATAATGCTGGAAAGCTACTGGAAAACTTCTGACCTAAAACATCACGTGGCCCTTTTATCCTAGAAAAATGCTAGATTATGAAACTGAAAGAGTGACAAACACACTGCCAGTTTGAGAATTGGAGTGGATTAAGTGATAGGTCTTAGTTGTGTTTTTTGATTAGTCATTTAGGAATATCTATTTTTCGAACATATCTGCTAAGCTAATTTCAGAGGTAAATGCTTTCAAATGTTTTCGCTGAGCTAAATGGAAGGGTTCGAAATTCAACTTATCTTGTACTAGTGAAGAGAATGCCTTATGTTTACTGCAACAACAAATTCCACACTTTTGCATAAAACAAGCCCAAACCTGTATATTAAGACTAGTGCAAAGTGAGTAGGAATAAGGCTGTGAAGTGCAAATATTCCTAAATCTGGCTATATATACAGAGGTGATCTCATATCTGAAAAATGGACAGATTCTGGATTGTTTTAGGAACAACTACAGAGTAACTCTGGATGCCCAGTGGTCTCATCTGAGTAGTCAGCAATTTTGTGAAAAGGGAAACTGATCTGGTTGATAACTTATGCAAGACCAGGAGTCATTAGGATTTTTCTTTCAGCACGGTGGAGACTTCACATTTATGAGATGTGCAACAAGCACTTAGCTGAAACATAAACAGCAGCATTTTCTACTGCTGAGAGGGAGCCCAGGTCAAGAGAAGAGTGAAGTGCAGAACTCAGTTCAAATACTTAAATGGTGGGAACCCCTGTTATATTAACAATGAGGGAAAGGAGTGGAAATGTTCATTGTATTCAGTGGCTCATCCAAAACTGTAACCAAATCTAAGCACTTGGAAAGTAGATTGAAACATGGTTATTAGCTGAACTGCAGCTTTCTAAAATATCAGAATCAGCTATTCTTTTTGCCACTTGTGGCTATGAGATGACTATTAATATGACTGGTGAGTAGCAGGTGTTTTCTGGTTCTCTAGGACCCTGAACTGTAAATAACTGAACATGAAGATGATGCTGAAAGGTGTTTTTTTTCATTACTGTGGATTCAGTATAATCACAGGATGGGAGTAACAATTGGTTTCTCAGACAAACATTGAATAAAAAAATCTAAAGAGGAAATGTGTGTGACAGCATCCTTGGACTCTGAAGAAACACATGATAGTGCCTTGAGCTAACTTCCCCTTCATAAGAGTACCTTTTCAGTTTGCACAACTTAGAACACAGTCTTAAATTCTTTTAAAACTTGGTAAAAGGGAGCAAACCTGCCACAGTGACATAAGAATGTCATGTTCTTATTTATTCAGCTTTAGTTTCCTGTTACTTCTGGTTTCTGTAGCATTGTTCCTGCAGGAATCAAGCAAATTTGCTTGTTTTTGTTTGTTTGTCTGTTTTGTTGTTGTTGTTGTTCTGTTTTTCCAAGGTTACAGAGAGATCTGAGTTATAACTCCACAGGAACAATTGGTAACTCAGAAGATCAGACTGATATGTGCTTATAAATCAAAGGAAAATGTAAGAGCTGTGGTTAAAGAAGGAGGAGAGAGAAGAGGGAGTTGGGGAGGGTGGGAAGAAGGACAGAGGAAGGAAGGAAGGAAGGAAGGAAGGAAGGAAGGAAGGAAGGAAGGAAGGAAGGAAGGAAGGAAGGAAGGAAGGAAGGAAGGAAGGAAGGAAGGAAGGAAGGAAGGAAGGAAGGAAGGAAGGAAGGAAGGAAGGAAGGAAAGAAGGAAGGAAGGAAGGAAGGAAGGAAGGAAGGAAGGAAGGAAGGAAGGAAGGAAGGAAGGAAGGAAGGAAGGAAGGAAGGAAGGAAGGAAGGAAGGAAGGAAGGAAGGAAGGAAGGAAGGAAGGAAGGAAGGAAGGAAGGAAGGAAGGGAGGAAGGGAGGAAGGGAGGAAGGAAGGAAGGGAGGAAGGGAGGAAGGAAATTAAAGAAAATATTTCAAAATATGTATACGTGTAGAGAGTGGTTTTCATGCTGATGAACAAATACAGGAATAAGAAGTATTTTGATCAGGAATTGTCATTCTGTGGGATTCAGAAAGCATAGTTATGTCATTAGGTAACAATCTATAATTAACTCATTCAAGTATCTGTGAAGGACACGGCTGAGCCAAGGACAGGAACAGCTATTCCACCCACACGTTCAAATAAAAGCAAACAAAAGTTCTTGCTGTCTGTCACCACAGTCAGAACCTTCACAAAAGATGGTTGATGTGCAGTTATTATTCTGGACATTATCCCTCACTAAAGAGACTGTGTGAGAAACCTCAAAATATACAGAAAAATAAACCAAAAATAAAATAATATATATTAAAAGAAATGTTAATCTCACATATTCATAACTGTGAGAGAGAAGTGAAGCATTTTGGCAGTGCTACTTTAACTCCTTACATGGCAGTCGAAAGAGAACAGCAGAGCTGGCTGGCTGGATCGTATCATTAACCACTTCAGCAATACCATATATCCTGGTATTGCTTTATACCCTTTGTTACAATACATGTCATAAAACATGATCAGGAGATGGGAAGAAATGACAACAGGATGGCTTGAAAAAATATGCACATTACATACAGGTGTATTAAATGGATACAATGAAATATTAATCATACTTTCTTTCCGTTAATTTTAATCATCACAGATTCAAAGGTCTGTTTGTAGTGTTCCCCAATTTTGATGAAAATAGTTGAATTTCTTAAAATATTGTTGCTGAAGCATTCCCAAAGTTAATTTCAATTAAAATAATGTTATTGGTTAAAGATGAATAACAACTATTTTATTATATATGCAGAGGTAGCTCATAATTGGCCATTAAATTCAAATAAATTGTTGCAGATTTACACTGATATGACTGAAAGAAAAATTTGGCTCATGGTTCCCAGTTATTACTCCCACAGCCTCACTGACTTACAGTAGGGGTGTAAATGAGAACATAATTATGCCCAAGTTATTATGGATACTAATTCCCCAGGGATAAATTTTGGTTTGAGGGCAGTTTATTCTAAATGGGGAAGGGGAAGGGGAAGGGGAAGGGGAAGGGGAAGGGGAAGGGGAAGGGGAAGGGGAAGGGGAAGGGGAAGGGGAAGGGGAAGGGGAAGGGGAAGGGGAAGGGGAAGGGGAAGGGGAAGGGGAAGGGGAAGGGGAAGGGGAAGGGGAAGGGGAAGGGGAAGGGGAAGGGGAAGGGAAAGAAGGGAAGGGAAGGGAAGGGAAGGGAAGGGAAGGGAAGGGAAGGGAAGGGAAGGGAAGGGAAGGGAAGGGAAGGGAAGGGAAGGGAAGGGAAGGGAAGGGAAGGGAAGGGAAGGGAAGGGAAGGGAAGGGAAGGGAAGGGAAGGGAAGGGAAGGGAAATGGACACTCATAAAAATAAAAAAAAAACTCTGATTTTATTAGTTAAAAAACAATTTGACTGTAAACTTTAATTCATCTACTAAATGTCAGGCACTACTGGATATACCAGCAGTTTCCTTAGCCCTCCTTGTTATTAATACATGCTTAGCAGCAGTGGAAATTAGAAGGTCTGTAATAATACCCTTCCAAAAAACACTTCAGATGAAAATTTTGGTTTGAAATTTACTGAGAACTCTATTACTGTGGTAACAAGTTATATAAAAGGCAAATGTTAGGATAGAAGCCTTTCATTTAGACCAGCTTATTTCTGACATTATATGCATTCTATTTTTTTCAGAAATGTTAGAGTCATTCAATTTGACCAGTATGCAATCCACTGTCAAAGAACACATTACCATGGGGTTTCTTTTATTTTAAAGCCATTTAATTTTCTTAATACCCAGAATCTTTGTGCAGCACTTGCCGTAAGCTTCGTCACTTCACTGCTTTGTCACACATGAACCAAACAGTTCTATGGGCAGAACTTCCTCTGAGATGTATACAGGCAACCCTGTGTAGCTTAGTTTCTTTCTGAAAATGTGATTAAAGTAACTTAAATTATTCTACATACGTTGCATTATCCTATCCAAAAAACAAAAAAAAAAGAGGTATTGTAGGCTTTGTAGGCACAAAGGAGAAATCTTTTTGTGTACATGCGTTCATGTGTTTCTGTTTGCAGGGAGGGCGGGGAGAGATAAACTGCGACAGAGAGAGAAGCTTGAAAGTTGAAAAAAAGGTGAAAGGAATAACCAAGGTGTCGTTTTGGCTGAATAAGGAAAGAGTTTTTAACCCAGTTTTCTGACACACAGAATTTTTGGACTTTTGCTTGGATAAGATCCCCAGCTTCTCATCTAAAACCATGTAGGCATTAAAAACAAAACAAAACAATATTAAATGGTATGTCTTTTATAAGCAAATCTGAAAACAATTTTCTTATTTAATTTTTAGAATGCAAGCAGACTAAAAACCTTGAGAAAATAGGGGGAGTGGAGCAAAGTGAATAGAAGGAAAGAGGAAAGAGGAGAAGATTTAAAATGTATTCCAGCAAAGCCGTATATCTTAAAGAAGACTTTATTCGTGCCTGTATACAACCTAACTTGATTTACACTTGTCTGAAGGAAGTTTTTCAGGATTTGGCCTGGATTTTTTTTTCTCCCTTCTTTTTATTATCCAGTAGTCTTTTGAAGTTTGAAAATACATCCCCAAAAATATGCTCCAGATTTAAAATATTCCTGATACAAAATGGTGATTTTTTGTTAGCTGCATTTCTGTATTTCTGTTGGGCATCATTATGTCATTATGCAATGCATCTCCTTTCAACATTAAGGGCTAAGTGATTTGCCTCAATATTTGTCAATTTTGTCACTATTCCTTCACAGAATGTCTCTGGTTTCTTTACAAACCTCACCATCTCTGTGCAACACAGCAATTTCAGAGGGCCTTGAAGTGCTGTTACCTCTTGGAGTAACTTGACAACTGTTACATAGAGAATTGCAATCTAAGTTGTCCAAGGTTACTAAAGTCCAGCTCAGCCCATTATATTATTATTTTTTTTAATGTCATGTAAAGGAGGAATGCTAGTAGAGACTGGTCAATTTTGCCTACTTATTATTGAAGTAGCTTAGCTAAGGGGTCCTTGAGCTACCTGGTGAAGTCACAAGTTGGCATGACAACAAGCTCAGAGAGTCTAGAAATAGGAGAAACTATATTCTGTTCAAATCACCAGAATGTATTTTGTTTGGTTTGCTTTAGTGACATGGATGTGAACTTTCTTTCTGCACATTATTTACCTGGCAATTGCTAAAGTAATTCATGAGATAGAGAGTCTGGAAGAAATGAGCTTTACCAATGCAGCTGTTGCCAGTCACACCAGTACCTAGGGCCACATTGTTCACCATGGCACTGCTGATCATTTGCAATATGCTCACTAGGTGGGCTGAAACCAGATGGCATCACTCTGTCCTTGAGCTTTAACTGAATCTTAAGCTATATCTGTGATGTAAATATTATTTTTTTGCCATCCGCTCCCCTCTAATCTAACATTTTTCTTCACCACCACACTACCTTTCTCTCTACCTCTGTGTAAAAAGAGCCCATGTTGGTGGGGCCAGGCAAATTCAAATTTTGTATCACTTCCAAGAATTGTAAATAGAGATGTAAGTAATCACAGTTCATTAAAAAGGCTGATATTGGTAAAATTTTGCCAAGTTTCTTTCTGCATAAGACCCTCTGTTGTGCTTGTATAATTTCCCAGAAGCTCAACAGCTAACAAAAGTATGTATTGGAAAGTGAAGCTATATTTTCTGCCATTGCTATTATTTATTCATGCTTCCTATTTTTGTTTTTCCTTGTCTTTGAAAATTGGGATTGGACTGCTACAATAACAGCAGTTGCTCCAGACAAATTCAACCATTTCTAATTTTACCACAACAAAACATTTAATTCTAGACATTATAGTGTGTTGATCTATTGCTTTTTCTTGGACTTTTCTGGGAAAAGGGAGAAAAAAATGCTTACTTGATTGTTTCTGAATTAAAGAAATATTTCTGCAAATTTTCAGATTAAACATGAATGGAAATTTACCTCAAAACTGACTGGAATGAAGAAAAAATTTCTCTCCTATAAAATCACATAAAATCACATAATTTCATATTTTTACCCTTTCATTTTTTCATTATGGTATATATGATAAATAAATATTTAAAAAGAAAAAAAAAATGAGGAAAACTTTTCAATTTAAATTGTGGAAGCAAGACAGTTTGCTTTTCTTCCAAATCAAAGTTTGGCGTTTTGATTTGAGATGAACTGCTTTTACTCTTTTTCTTTTTTTCTTCCTTTCTTTTTATTTTTTGGTGATAAAAAAGTCAAAGTTTTCCAAACAGCTTTAAAATGTCATCTTCAATCTTGTCTGAGAGGCTGACAAGCAGGGACTTCCCCATAAAGGACTCCACATTGCAAAAGAGAAAAAAATGAAAGCTTTCCTTCTAAACTTAATTCTTTATATCATGAAAGATTTCAGGGTTATTTTATTGCCTGTGCCTTCATAAAGGGTTAAGAGATGTTTCTCACAGTGATTGATACAATGGGAAGCCAGCAATAATTTGACATGAAACCTCAGACTACACTTAAATTGTTTGATTTTGTAACAGCAAACAAGAATTTTATTAACATCTTATCCCTTGCTGGCCCCAAGATAGCCTCTTATCAACACAATACAACACAACAACGTCACAAAAGAGATTAGGACAGAAGAGGATATAAAAAAATACTGTATCACTTGAAATGGCAAGGCAGTGAATGTAACAGTTCCTTTACGGAGAATCCAATCCATATTTATTATTTTTAATACTTAAAAACGTCACAAATCTCTTGCCAAAATTATGCCTTTTCATTCTTTTTAAAATCCTTTCACTTTCACTACAATTCCTCACTAGGCTGCCTTGGAGTAGTATGTCATTCTAAAGTAGAATTGGAAAGATAATTGGTGTAATGGCCATAACCTTGAAAACACTTACTCTTGAATATATAAAAAAGGGAAAAATTATTGACTGTCAGGAAGTCTAAGTTACTGCTGGGCTGTGGTTGCAGTAACTTTTCTGTACCAGTCACATGTGAAATTACCAGGCATTTTCAGTGATAGCATAAATTGTATGAACAATATGAACACTAACATTCACCTGAAAACGTTCCCACAAAGATGTCATCTGAAATACACGTATGCATATGAATGTGTTAGGGTTAGAGCAAGTTATTACAGAGAAAGTAGCAATGACTCCTATATTTAGGTTGTCTAACATATTCCATGTTGAAAAGCCTTCTAGCAGCCTTATTGGAGAACTAAAATACCACCATTCCTTGCAGTTAGGCTGTGAAAGTTGGCACAGGAGTAGTTTTTCAGCTAGGGA
Organism: Anser anser; assembly: GCF_964211835.1. NCBI lineage: Eukaryota > Metazoa > Chordata > Aves > Anseriformes > Anatidae > Anser > Anser anser. The sequence continues at coordinate 53,672,391 of NC_139725.1, forward strand.
GGTGTCTTTCATATGCCCTCCGGAGGTATCTTCAGATTTGGCAGAGTTATAAATTGATGGAAAATTATTTCCATCACTGACACTTTGTTTCTTTCTGTTATTATTGCCCATGGGCCACCCTAGCTTCTCTCTTCCACACTCCACCTGGGTGACCAAAAAGTATATCTGTTTTTGCTTTCCTTAAGGAAAAGAAAACACTTTTCAGGTGAACTGGGTGGCAAACCAGCAGCATGCAACATCAGACTCTTTTCTGTTTACTGGTGTTGTTTATTTTTGCTCTTTTCAGTGCTTACTACCGAGTGATGCCTCCCACTTCATCTGTGAGAAAAGCATTCAGATGTCCAGCAGGACAGGTTTGAGTCTCAAGGCTGCTACAGAGAACAGATTTTCTCACCATGCAACCTTGATTCATTCCACAGAGCCCCACAGGAAAAGTAGATTCTCTATTTTTTTTCATATTTTTCTGTTTGTACAATTAACATGACTATAGTACTTTTAGTATTTTAAGCTTGCTAACAACATTTTGGTTTTACAGGAAAACTTAAATTCTGTATAGTCTGAGTCCTGGGGACTCAGCTGATGCTGAATAACATTCTTTTCATGTCTCTTTTGTTACATGTGCCATGGACATCACAAACTGTATCTGCATATGTGCATACACTGGTGTATAAAATTTCTAGAGAAAGGAGTTGGGTGTGCCAGTGGCACAGACTGCTGTGTACAGTAGCAACACACAGGTTAGCCATCTTGGCAGGACAGCTGGAACCTACTGAGATCCATGTTACCATTGCTGGTTGGCTAGCTGGCTTCACTCAAGTGCAAGCCTGTCTACACTACCTTTCAAACTCATTTCATTTAGATTTTTCTAAAAGCAGCTTTTGGCCCTGCAGACCACAACGATCTGTCATGTCACTTACCAGCAGCAGTACATAAACTGAATTGGAGTGCTAAATATTCCCATTGAGAAAATGGACAAAGATGTGGGGGGGAAAAAAAAAAAAGAAAAAAAAATCTAATTAATTGCAGTGCTTTCTTTCTATCCCAGCTATTCAAAGTACTGTTTGAAATGCATATTGCTCTGTTAACAGAACCCAGCTCCACTCTCACACAGGCAAAACACAAATGACTTTTCAATTCATTTACTTATTTGCCTTAATGAAAATTCTGTAGTCTTTTTTCATAAGTGCTGTGGCTTGTAAGTCAACATAACAAAGTTTTTTGTTTGTTTGTTTGTTTTTTTTTAATATCTGGAATGTACCGAAACAGTTCTGAAGCACACATTTCATAGGATTTATATGTACTTGATGTCCAGCTTTCTATTATTTCTAAATTTTGTTGAATTATTTTTAAGCTGAAGAATCTAATGCTAAATCTCCAATGTAACCAAACGTTCAGGCTGAATGCTAATCCCTCAAGTAGGTTACGATATTTTAACCATGATAGGATGAATGGTAATGCCATATAAACTAGTGGGATTAAGATGCATCAGATGCAAGAACATTTAAAGTTGAAACAAGTTTTGATCCTTACTATAAAATATATTCCACATACATTTATGCCTCAGTAGTACTGTTGTAGAGGCAGCAGAATTTGGCTTAAAGCACTGAAGTGAACCTGTGTATGATAAGATAAATGAGCATGGCCTCCTCTGAGCAACAGCTACTAAAATAGTTTGAGTTCACCTGCACGTTTTTCACATAGGTCCACAAAATCTCTTACCTTCCCCATTCAGTTCTTTGGAGAGTTGCTAATAAAATTGTGAGCATGTCAACAGGAAAGAAAAGCTCAGGTGAGTCTGAGGCACTTCTAGCTTGATTTTAAGGGATGGTCATGTAACATCGATAAATCTTGGTAAGAATTTTTGAAACTTGATGTTTTTTCAAAGTGTAATATAGTTTCAGCCTGGTTTCACTTTAGATTTTACATTCACTTAAACCAGAAATGAATGCTAAGTCTGAAAACAAGGGGGGTGGAAACTGGTCAGGAAACTGAAATGGCAGAAGTTTGCATGGCTCTGTTTAATACTGAGAGACAATAGCTTACATTATGCAAAATTACAGTGCTTAAGTCAAAGCTAGTTTTGAATTTTAAGACCATAAAAAATCCCAGTGTGAAACCACAAACTTCTGCATTTTTTTCTCTTTCTTGCAACTTAAAAAATATCCAAGTGATCTAAACCATATTCTGTAAAAACAAGTTTCTCCCGTGCCGAGACCTTGTGTGCCAAGTTTCAGCACACAGCAAATTTTTATAGGCTGATATATTAACCTCTCAAAACAGGAACATGTAATGGAAACACTGTTAATCCCTTGACTATTGAGGCGTAATGAGGCATTAACCTACTAGCTCTCAAAAGCGTTAAGGGTCCAGTTTCTGATCTCAGTTGTAGTGGTCCACACTTAGAGGAATTCCTTTATTTTCAAGTACTTTATGCACTCTCAAAAAATTGTTTTCTTTTTCAAAACCACTGTTCATGGGAGAAATCATGTACTTTACAAATGTGAAAACTAGTGACATTTTAGATTTATGAATTATAGTGTGTCCCTGAAGGTAATTAAAAAGCTATAGATAATTGTGATCATGTAGTGCTGTTTTATAGTATCATACAGACTTCAAGATTATGTACTAGCTGTGTTTGTAAGTGGTAGCTGTCTCATTATCTTTCAGATTTTTATTATAGAGAAATTCTTACAACTGTGGGGAAAAAAAAAAAAAGAAAAGAAAAAAGCGTGCCATCTTATCTCTAATATTTTTTCTATGGCATTACTGTTTTGAACAAAGTTCATCACTAGAGAAAATATTTGACAGCCCATAACCAAGTTATTAATATTCAAGTACAAGATTCCTGTTTTTAAACTGTTCAGTCTAGATTCTGATTCTAGCACCACAAGAACATTCAAATGTAACAGATCTTAAAGGTAAATATCTTATGGAATTGTTTCAATATGAAATATTATGTGGCTTAAAACTTATTATGTGAGTATCCACTCAGTGACACCAGACTGATGAGACCAGTGTAGAATGTCTACTCTAAGAATAAAGGATAATTAATTTAATAAATGGTAGTATACTTCACACACACAGACAATTGCTAACACACTTCAGGGAAAAAGTTGAAATACTTGATATGTATGTCATACATACGTCACGCATTTATTCCTGAGCACAGGGGCTATCTCTGGGCTGCGATGAGGATGTGTGACTGATACAGACATATGTACCTACTGTCATCCCAGTGCAGCTAGCTCAGGTAACAGGGAACCAAAGCCTCGATAACACAAGTTTTAATCTCCAGAGTAAACCTGGTTTCCTGACAGTAGTGTAAGCTCATGGTGAAACTCATGCTATGATGTATTGCAATTAAGTGTAGGACCCCAAGTTAAGAACTTAAGATAGATATAGCATCTTCAGGAAGGTGAAGAATAGAAGCCTATTTTCTATCCATCACTCAGAGTTGCCTTTGTCTGCTTCTGATTCTTCAGAGAAACCAGCCTCCTAACTTGGCCATTCAGGTTTGGAGAAAACTAAGGAAAGTGAGTATCTTATAACTATTACCTTGTTAGGTTAAAGGGGAATGATGCAATGCCACTAAAAAATTATTTTAAATTAGGTGTACTAGTTTTTGTGACAAGGTCACATCTGTCCATTCAGGGAATCCAAACATATAGAAAGATACAGACAATCCAACTGGCTCCAGTCTCACTTTGGACACCCTGCAGCATCTAGCTTAAGCCACAAAAGCACAATTCTTAAAAGATTTTGTCTTTTTTTTGGAAATATTCAGCCCCCTGTAGCTATATAATGGTATAGAATGACTTAACATGTTGCATTTGCCCACAGTATATACACACTCCAGTCAGTGTGTGTGTATTGTATAGGCTACATTATTACATATGACATCTACAGCGTATGTATACATTTCAAACAAAAACTATTTCAGAGAGAGAAGATAGATATTCTCCATTTCAGAATGTGTTTGTTTAACATTTTCACACATGCATAAAAAGTTAGTCTTTAGAAAAATACATTGAAAAAAGCTCTTTTCTGCAAACAACATTGTTTTTTTGAATCAGCCATTTCTGATTAAACAACATTCATTAAAATAAAACTCTGGCAAGTCACAATGCTAACCCAAACATCCCTTCAGTCAGATGACACAGTAATGCTCTGTGAAGAATTTCAACAGTGGGTCTTCCATTATTTTTACCAAGAATAACAGCAGATACCCTCTGCAACGAATTCCATTCCTAGGTGTGTATTTACATACACGCAGCTTCAGTAACAACTTAAACCCAAGCATTTAAGCAAGTAAATAACATATGTATATGCAAAGATGTGTCCAAACCCCCCAAAATGTTTAAAAATTTATAGCTTTACCCTGTTGCCCTCCAGAGAACCACTGACCACCTCACAAAGAGTTCAGTCCTACAAAGATGTCAGTATTGCTGAGCTTGTGCTGCAATTTTAATACAGGTAGCTGGAAATTAAACAAGGGTTAGAGGCTAGATGAGAGCTCTGTGAACTATATGTTTGGATTTAGCTACCCAAATTCAATTTTATACCCCTAAATTCTGCTGTGTCCAACTTCTGTGGCCAAAGTACATCATAGTACAGCAGGAGATTTTTGTCATCTAATCCTCCCAGCAAGCCTCAAAACCTGCACTCCTGCTCTCCCTCTTTCCTCTTCATGGAAAAAAAGTGGGATGAAGGATAGCACACACCAGGATTTTACCCTGTTGTGTTGACATGCGATGATGGCAAAGTGGGGAATTCTCAGCTTCTACACATTTTGAATTGGTATAAGCTTCAGTCTCAAACCCCGTGGACAACCTTAAAGAAGGGTCATGCCATACCAGCTCTCCAGGGAAAAAAAATACATTTCCCAGGATTTTTATGTAGCAGCTGGCACATAAGGGGCACTACTGTAAAATAAATAATAACCTTTCATAAACTGAGGTTGACACCCTGCTCAAAGCTCAAACTATTAAGCATTTTGCTTTACTTTTGCCTCAGAGGCAGAAATAAAGAGTGACATATCCCACATGGCTAAAATTCCTTGGCCTTTCTCTCAGTCACATTAACATTATTAAAAACATGCAAACTTTTTTTTTTCTTTGCTGTTGTTGTTTTGGTCTTTGCATTGTTATTTTGTTTGTTTCCTTATTCTACTCCAATTCTACTCCAAGCCATTGTTTTCACTTATTACCCCTGCCATGAACAATAACCGATGAAGCAGCAAAAATCCTGTGCAATTGTTTTGAGAGCAGCAGTAGTCCCATTGTGCTGCCAGCACTTCGGCCCAGCATACCACTTCAGCATGCAAGCTTACCAAAAACAGGCTGTGATAGCTCAGATCTGCATCTCCCGGCTTGAAAACCTGGGGAAACTCAAAGTTGAAAAGGAACACATGCGGGCACAGGTCATCATTTCTGCACGTGCCTTCCAGAGGGGAGTTCAGCACTGGGCTGTAGGCAGCACACGGCTCCCTGGGTGACTGTACTCTGCCAGGTCCTGGGCAGACGTACACACAGGGCACAATTTAAAGCATATACTCTTACAGCTCTCTGCAGGACAGATCAAAATACCCATCTTATTCTGGAAATTAGCATACAAAGAAAAAAAAATGTTATTGTTCTCATTAGTATACTCATATATAACTCATTAGTTGTTATATTCAAAGTTAATTGGCAGTAGAAAGATCTCCGTTCCAGGTAGTAACTGCCTAAAACTTTCTCCCAGCAGCATTAAAGGTCTTTCAACCTAGGACTTGGGCAACCAGATCCCTCTCAGTAATTGTTTTTCACCACTTTACTAGAACGTATCAATCCTTTCCAAAGTACCATCATATACACATATTTTGCCACAAGCAGACAAGGTCTTCACATTAAAATCTGCAACCCATTTCATATAAGCATAAATGTGTTTACTGTAAAGTTGCTTGCAAGCTCTTTATTCGCTTCTAAATATTTCACAACCCTGAGAATGTTGCTAATAAAATTCTCGTGTTCGAAACATGATGGACTTTGTAATAAACTTAAAACAAGGAGGAAAATGATTTAGAAAATTTTTACTCATCCTGAGTGAACAATGCACTTTTTTTTTCAGAACTTAGAAGGAACATATAAGGCACACAATATATTTCAACATTTTAATTTAAAGTTCACAATAAAGAAAAAACTGCAACTAAAACAAAACAATCCTTTTCTCTTGTTCTCTGAAATAAGAAGTATTCACAATGAAGATACAAGGACCTGCAAAAAAAGATACATTGATTAGATTAGATTAGATAAGCATGAACAGCAACAGATCAAACTTGAAACCAGCACACATATCAGCTATGGAGAGCTATTTTTATCATCTTTGATTTATACTCAGTGATGAGACTCAATTATGAGAAGCGGAAATATCAATTAAGTGGGAGAAAAGTTTTATTAATGGGACAATAATGTTTTTCTTCCTGCTTGAGTTGTCCGCTTGTTTTCAGACAGAGCAAAGCATCTTTTGTATTTTATGGAGAAATTAGGATCTCTGGATGGCTTTCCCCTGCACATTACCGTTGTCTCAGTGCTGCTCCCCCTGTCAGTGCAGAACTGTCAGAAGGAGAGGAGTGTACCTTCCCCACCTCACCCGCCCTTCCCATCACAGCCTGGCCCAGGTGAGGAGCTCAGCTCACCAAGGGCAGAGCCCGGCAGCTCGCCCCACTCCCCGCCCCTCTCTGCCACGGGAGCATCGAGCTGGGAGCCCACCAGGGAGTTCAGCCGTAAATATCTTCTAGCTACAGTGAACGCAGCGTCGCAAAGCTGTGTTGTTTTTTCCTCTTTTTTTTCGGTTTTACATTTTAGACAGTTTACGCTTCCACTCTCAAAACAGATTTTATCCTAATAAAGGCTTTTATTACTATTATTCACCTGTCATTACACAGCATTAGACAATTATGTAGCATAGCCTGACTTTCAGAGTGAGGAACATTCCCATTTGCTTTCAGATGGGAATGGGAAGACAACATAAACAAAACATTTCATTAAAATATAGGGCTGTAGCTTTATTTATTAAAAAAGAAAAAAAAAATAAGCATTGCCAAGACTGCCACCTACGCTTAAAAAAAAACTTTGCTATGAAAACTCACTGGCATGAGCAAAAAGAAAAAAAAAAATCTATGGGCATGAAACAGTCTTCAGTCACCGTTTGATTGCCAGGCGATTGACAAAATAATTTGTACCCGTCGATTTTCATGAAGGAAATTTTTACAATGGATTTGCCAAGCAGATTTTTAATTTTAATCAGTAATGAAAAAATGACAACATGGATCACAACAAGACATCAGCCGTTAAATGGGCTTTCGCGATTGCTGTCAGGACGACTCCATTAGGCAGCCATACCTTTGTGGGCATCAATCATGCTCTTCAAACTCTTGTACATCTTCGAGATTTAATTAGACATTTAAGTTCTTTACTAGCAATTTGCAAAACTGTCACTTACTAAAAGTGCAAGACACCAAAAAAAAAATTTAAGAGTGAGTGAGAGATTTCTTCTGAGCCCTAAGAGACTGTTTACCTCATTTCTGGGAGCAGTTTTAAAGTCACTGGGACCCTTTGCTGAATCCAGCCAATGCCTTTGAAGGCTAATTGCTCCCGAGACTGAAACTGAGCACAGAATCACCTCAGACATGGCTGCAAGCTGTCTTAAACCACCATGCTGTGGTACAGAAATGCTGGAAAGGGAGGGTGGATTTGTGTCTGTATGTAGTCAGGTGTGGAGACAGCAGTAAAAAACACTTTCTCAACTTTCTGGGGGAACAGTAACTTCTGGGTTGGAAACAGCTAATAAACGTCTGAAATCACTTTTCTCTAAAGCATGAACAAAATCAGCCCTCATGTTATTTGTGAGGGAGATGCATGCCACAGTGCTGAGCAGCCGAGCAGCAGGCTGGCAGCTCCTGCATGCACAGAGAAACCCTTCACCACCATCCTCACTGGCTGCTCTTCCCAGTCCCTGTGCCTCCCAATGGAGGCATCACATTGCTGGGAATGGCTTTCCTGCTCATTTGCAGACACTGGGATAGTGCTGGAGCAAAAAAGGAAACTTTTTTAATGCTTTCAGGGTTGTTTGCTGCTTTTGTCACACCTTCACCAAGCATGCCTTTGCAGGTTTTTGTGAGGGAAGGCTGATGGGGAAGAAAAGGTGCTAGCTGAGAAAGTTTTAGGTTTGGGTAAGTATCTTATTCTTTTCTGGATTTCCAAAAGCAAAGGCTGTAGTCTCCTTTAAATGAACTTTGGCATACTACCTAGCATTAGAGAGATAAATATAAAAGGTGGATTGTGAAAATGCTGTTACTCACCAGTGAAAAATTTGCCCTGGGCAAAGATGTACAGTAGAGAGTTATTTTCAGGCTAAAGTTTTTTTGTTGTTGTTGTTTTTCTAGTTTTTTTTTGGTTTTTGTTTTTTTAATGGGATTTTTTTTTTACCTTTGGTGGTGAAACGAGGGGGCAGGGATGCTCAGCTTTCAGCTTTCCTACAGACCTTCAGCACAATGAGCAGGCACATCAAACTCCAGCCATTAGCACATTAGAGCTATTTATTAGTCACCAGTCTGAACTGATACAGGAACATTTTCGTATTTTGCAATTATGCCCTCACAAAGATTACCTGTTCTCACCTGCATAAGCTCCTCAGTGCTTTACAGAGGGAGACAGATGACTCTGTGTCTTATTATTCAGGCAAAATTAGCTCCTGCATTCCCAAGCAACCACAAGCATTGTCATGGCAATTTTCATGACTCTCCTGGGTAAATATAGTACCCATTTCACATCAGCGAGAAGGTGAGCTGTGGCAGGGTGACAAGATGGAGGCAGTCATATTTTTAGGAGCATGAGGGTAGCCAGGACAGAGTCAGCGGGGGTGAGCTTCACCCCTCCAGGCCCAGCTGTGCTGGGGCCATGGAGACATGGGTAAGCACAGGCTGGCAGAGCAGCTCTTTGTGTCTCCTTCCCTGTGTCCCTCCCTCTCCCCACCCCCGGGCCCTCTTTAGCAGAGTAAACACCCCATGTCTAGCAAATTAAGGGAGACCCAGAGGCTGTGAAGAAACTGAGGAAAGAGGCAGGACTGAGCAAGTGGAAAACCCTAACCAGTACCTGCAGCATCAAAAAGCCTTGGGGGATTTGCACTTTGTGGCCCCCACCAGTTCTTTAAGTCACTATCAACAAAATGCTTTGATTATGCATCAGTGCCTAAGTGTTTCTGAACCAGGGAGCATGCGGGCAATGTGTCCTTTTACCTGCCCTGGCACCCAGTGATACATGGCACACCACCAGCCCCATCACAGAAATCAACAGCAACACATTATAGCCCTTTGCACCCTCCACAAGCTTCCAAAGTTCATAGCTAGTTAGCCTCTACACTGCAGCTATGAGTCAGCTGATTGGAAATAATATCAATATAAATGGCTTTTCATGTGAGAATATTGAGACAGCAAGAAACGTGCCAGAGACCAGACATCAAGTGCTGCTTCCTGAAGTTTGACTCCATCTCTTTGAAGTTTTTATAAACTTCTTTCCCTTAAAAAAAAATAAAAATAAAAATAAAAATAAAAATAAAATAAATAAGTATATGCACGCATGTGTGTTTATATAGAGTCTTTTTCTCTCCTTTTACTTATATACATACACACACATATACATATATTGCAAAAGTATACACCCTTCGTCTTAAAACTTCCTTTCTCAAGCCCTGCTCGGAAAAAGTTTCCACTGACTCAATGGGTGGTTCACTTGAGTAAGGCTTAAGCAAAGTCCGTGGGATTTGGCCACCTCAGTGTTGTGACAAGAGGATACAGACCTCTTGCTTCTTGGTGCTGGGCCAGCAGGGTGGAATGCAGAAGGCCTAGGCACAGCCCATTCTCACCAGCCACAGGTTTCGGCAGGGAGCCCTCCCACCCCTCGGAGTGTCCCACTTCCCAGGACACACCAACAGCCCCACTGAGGGACTGTGGGGCAGCTCCCCCCGCTCTCCCATACCCGTGATCTCCCCAGGGGCTCTTCTTCCAGTTTGCAGAAATCACCAGGATTTCAGGACATTAGTATTTTTTAAAGCTGTTCTGGATCTTCAGAGTGAAGCACTCTGTCCTACAGTGCGACATAAATCAGATATCTCTCTAAATCCCCATGTGAATTATATATTTCAGGCCGTTTAAATCCTGTCCTTCCAACTTTGGGCACCTCCACACTTCTATGTCCTCATGTTGTACAGCCAGTTCAGCTAGCAATGAGGCAGACCCAAAGGAAGAAAAGGCAATAGCCTTTGTCAAAGATGCCCTTACAGCTTCAGCATGTCACTGACTGTTGATCTAAGAATGTCACTGATTTCATAATACAAAAATGTTTGTGGCTATCCTGAAGGAAAAAATGTGTAAGTCAACCTGGTGCCTAGGATAAGACCTTGGCTTGGAAATTGCTTTCCTGACTACAAACTTCTGGTCTGTTGAAAAAAAAAATTAAATAAATAACAGCTTGATCTTGGAATAATCCATTTAAATAGAAATTGTCAATGCTGATAAAGACAAGGCTTGTTTGAGCTCTTTTTTCAGAGTATCTGATACAAAACTCATTGAAGATAATAGTGTTCTTTTTTTTTTTTTTCCATTGGTTTGGATGGACTTCATTCAGGCAGCTCTTATCTCTTTGAAACACTATTTGTATTTGTATTGCAGATATCTGTATTGTTTTTACTCTAATATTTCAATCTTTTAAAATCAGGCTTGTGCAGTAAAATTTTAGTCCTTCCTTGTGGATTTTGCCATTTACTTTACTAATACAACAAAAAGCTCATCCTTGGATTCCAGCAGTTTTTAATAAATCTACAATATCACACCAGCTTTATTTTCCTGAGTGATGAGTGTAAACTAAATATTAAAGATAAAAGATCTTATCTAGGCCAATGTTTAGCCACAGCCAGATCAAGGAAAATTTAAAATTATTCGATAGATCTAAACTTTAGTTTTACTCAGAGTCTCAGTGTAGATGGTGGTTAGTGACTTCCATACATGAAGTGGATGAAGTGGCTCTAGACATATTATTTTCTCATCCCATCTACAGAGTGGCAATTATATTCATTTCAGTGAAGTCATGATCACATGAATGTTAGCTCTGTGTAAACCGTTCCAAGACAAACTTTGCTTCCTTTGGGATATTGGTGATAAATCAAAGCCCAGCAGAGGTGAGTTGCAAATTTATATTGGATGCATTGACAGATTTGTTTTTGTTAGTTAATTCAGTCTATGAGTGAATGAGCTATCCAGTCACCTAGCAGAACCCCACACCTCTAGATCAAAAATACTATTACATTCAGTTAAAGCTCTCTGATTACTACCAGTTAATTTCTAATGAGACTGTGCTGTAATTTGCAGGTTTGCTTCAAGTCCAACTTCCTCCATCCTCAAAGGCAAGCGCTACATCAAATAAGCCTCAAAATTCCCATTTAATTTTGATTTCCGCTTAAGTCCTTGACTATCTGCCACTGCTCCCACCCATTCCCACAGCTATTATTTATATACACAGACACTCTTGTGCTCCAGTGCCATTGGTAGAATAAAGGTCTTTAGCTAAAAAGGGCCATGTAGGATGGCTATGTTAGAATTCATCCTTTCCCACAGGCTCTCCTGAAGTTTCCATTCCTGTAAACCTAAAACCAGAAGAAAAAAAGGAACATAAATGTGAAAAGGAAGTGTTAAAGACTCTGGAACATGCAAAAAAATCCATGGCTTGGTGTTCAGGAAAACACATATCATTAAGTTTCCTGAAGCTTCTGGCAAAACTGAAATCCAAGACAGCATGAGAATCCATAGGCAAAATATAGGTCCAGATCCATAGGGGGGATGTTAACCAGCAGGGCTCTGCTGTTTACGTCAGCCTCATCTGGCCCATGATGATTTTTCTGATTTTTTTTTTTTTTGGGTGGGGGGGAAGTCGTGGGGTGGATAAGTAGCTTTTGTATCCAGGACCATTCGGCATGTTTTCTTTTTCATATTCTTTTTCTCTGGTTATCTGACTCACTACCAAAACAAATAAACTAAAATAACCCTACACACATGTCTATTGTATCCTATCCACAAAGGATTCTGTTATTACATATGCAGAAGCGGAACTTCTAGAAAATAAAACACGAAACAGTTTGAGTCTCTAAGGCCAATTACAACTACTCTGATTTAAAAGGATTATAGAGAAGCAGGCTCTGTGCAATAATTTCCAGTCTAATTACACTTTACAAAGAATCTTCATTGTTGTCAAAAATATTTAATGTGCCTTGGCATTTAGCAAATAATCTAATTCAAATTTTTTTTTTGGTCACACAACATGATCGCACACAATTCTCCAAGCTGTTTACAGTGAGCAAAATTATCCTAGCAGCTAGATAGTTAGATTCTTCTGAATTGGTAATCAAACATGATTGTGATTGCACTGAATTTTTAGTACTGTCACAAGTGTACACTTACTAATTGCGCAGTGATGAGAATAGCTGCAAAACCCAAAACTTTATGAATAAAATTCACCATGAGAAAGACAGAAAGAGAGAATGACCAGTCTTTAGTACGATTATTTGCTGTCTAATAGAGGTCAGAACCCCAATACAGTTTAACAATATAACAGGCATACACCTAAATGGATATGTCAGTTTTTACAGTATTAAATTATTTAGCAGTAATTACCCCAGCATGTGGATACTATAAATGTAGGTCTTATAAGTACGAGAAAATAGTCTGCTTTGTTCATTTAAATTGATGGTTTGGCAGCCAGCTATAAAAGTACCGACAGTTGCCAGTATTCTATATTGCGTGCAAGCAAGAAGTTGATAGTGACCATTTTTGGTGGAGGAAATTTTAAAATAAAGCTCAGGACTAATGATAAAGATATGTAAAAAATGAGGTGGAGAGCTCTCTCTTTTCACAGAACTGGAAAAGTATAACTGGAGCAATGCAATGGGAAGAGATGCAATTGAAGAGATGTCTCTCTGTATAGCCAGAGACTCTCAATTTTGGCTCCAGAAGAGCCCATGATGAGTCTAACAATCCATTCTATATTGTTTTTTTCTACAGAGATTTCCAATACAGCTGAGAGTTATGACAATGAGTTTTAGAGTTGAAAGGTCTGAGTAATTTGTAGAAAATAACAATACCATCTATTGTTATGTGCTGCTAACCTTGATTCAAAGACCAACAGAAGAAAAGCTACATCGACCAAGTGCCAGCAACTGAGCCATCCACATTTCAATGAATATGCAGGATGCAAGACTTATATTTGCAAAAAGGTCCTTTGGTTTCTCTAGCAAACTCTCAAATCTGCAACAGCTTCCTTCAGTGTCTTTATACTGACATTTTAATTAATTAAATATAAATCTGAATGATACAGCTATTAAAGAGGCATCTGCCTTGTTTACTTTGACACTGAAGTCTCACCTTGAACAATATGGAGTGTATTTTGTCATAACAAGATAAGTATTTTATGAGTTATTTCCCTTAAGAAGACGAGTAGTGGAATAATGTGAATTCAGCTGATTCAACAAGGTCCTGTATACTTAAGTAACAGTGATGGTATTTGAACATTTGTCTGTACATTAGAGAGATACCAGCATTTAGGAAGAATTTCAAAATTCACATTGCTCAGCAATTATTCCAGACTGTCATCAGATTCAGGAAAATGGCACTGCATCATTTTGTACTGAACATGGTGTTCACTAACATGAAGGAGACTTGATACGTTCTCTGATAAATTCCAGAGGAGAGGAGAGGAGAGGGGAGGGGAGGGGAGGGGAGGGGAGGGGAGGGGAGGGGAGGGGAGGGGAGGGGAGGGGAGGGGAGGGGAGGGGAGGGGAGGGGAGGGAAGGGAAGGGAAGGGAAGGGAAGGGAAGGGAAGGGAAGGGAAGGGAAGGGAAGGGAAGGGAAGGGAAGGGAAGGGAAGGGAAGGGAAGGGAAGGGAAGGGAAGGGAAGGGAAGGGAAGGGAAGGGAAGGGAAGGGAAGGGAAGGGAAGGGAAGGGAAGGGAAGGGAAGGGAAGGGAAGGGAAGGGAAGGGAAGGGAAGGGAAGGGAAGGGAAGGGAAGGGAAGGGAAGGGAAGGGAAGGGAAGGGAAGGGAAGGGAAGGGAAGGGAAGGGAAGGGAAGGGAAGGGAAGGGAAGGGAAAAGAGAAGGGAGTTGCTATGTTATTTAGTCAAATGAATGACAAGTGTCTGTAGGCAAATGGGTAAAAATAGTTATTTCACAGCAGACTGGAATATAAAGAACTTTAGTCCAGTAGTTTTGTCATATCAGAGAAACTGTTTTAACACTGATACTAACTGACTGATACTAACTGACTTAGTATCATTATATCTGCATATATTACAAAACTTCTGCATATCAATTGTGTTGCAGATGCTAAATCATACAGGATAATTTTATAACCCGCACAGATCCATTCAGTGTATGGGGATGGGATACATGTTTAACCTTTTTTTTTTAATGATAAACATAAAATAGATAGCAGGCATTTTGTTGTTATGACAATTTGGCATCTTCTGAGCAAATGTATTTGCTTACTATATATACATCTTCAAGCTGTCAAGTAATTGGACAACCGTTGCCCTCTCCTCTTATTACAAGTTTGATTAAAATGGCAGAGGCCAGATGCCCAGCTCACTCACAGATTCTTTAATTAGAGTAGAGGGTCTCCTGAACCTCTGAACCACTTGAATAAAAAAAAGAGCAATTAACACTTTTTCAGGGCTCCCTTCGTCCATCTGTCACAGCACAGGTGAAAAAAGGAGAAAGAAAGAGAGAAAGAGAAAGAGGGAAAGAGGGAAAGAGAGAGAGAGAGAAGGTAGAAGGAAAGAAGGAATGAAAGAAGGAGTGAAAGGAGGAGTGAAGGAAGGAAACAAGGAAGGAAAGAAGGAAAGAAGGAAGAAAGAGGAAAACAGGAACGAAAGAAGGAATGAAAGAAGAAACAAAAGAGGGAAAGAAGGAAGGAAAAAAGGAAAGAAGAGGAAGGAGGGAAGGAGGGAAGGAGGGAAGGAGGGAAGGAAGGAAGGAAGGAAGGAAGGAAGGAAGGAAGGAAGGAAGGAAGGAAGGAAGGAAGGAAGGAAGGAAGGAAGGGAGAAAAAGGGAGAGAGAAAGGGAGAGTGAGAAAGGGAGGGAGGGAGGGAGGGAGGGAGGGGGAGAGAGAGAAAGAAAGAAGAGAAAGAAAGAAAGAAGAGAGAAAGAAAGAAAGAAAGAAAGAAAGAAAGAAAGAAAGAAAGAAAGAAAGAAAGAAAGAAAGAAAGAAAGGAAAGAAAGGAAGAAAGAAAGAAAGAAAGAAAGAAAGAAAGAAAGAAAGAAAGAAAGAAAGAAAGAAAGAAAGAAAAAGAAAAGAAAAAGATTATAACAAAGCCTTTTTCCAGAAAACACTGGACTCTGAGTGTGCTCCTCCAGCTAGCCCATCAGAAGCATCCCTCCCTCCTCCTGAAGAAGATGATAAGCCTCTATGTTTTCAAATATGCTAACTGCATAATAAATCGTCCTAGGGAGAAAAATCATGCAGAAGCTACACAGACGGGCACAACATGTCTTTAATCACCCCCATTTCCATCAGGCAAAAAAGCCTCACAAAGCTTGGTTGGTTAGATGCAAGGGCTTGATATGTGAGGACATCCTCTTCCAACCCCCACGCTGCCCCCCCCAGACATCCATGGTATCAAATGAGATCTGTTATCAGCCTTAGTTAGATCATAATGAAATAATTGCAGGACTCAGCTGAGGGTGACTGCAGTGTAGTGAGGTGAATTAATTTTCCCACTACAGCAGGGCATGTCAGATCTGGCCACGACACGAGCAGGTCAAGCCATTATTTCTTGTGGGTGTGCGAAAGTGATTGACTGGATTTCAGCACTTTGGGAGGGTTTGTGGAAGAAAAGCAAAGGCGCACCTCAGACGTGCTTTATCCTTTAAAAGTCAGGCAAAAAATGAAAGTAAAACAGCTCAGAAATTAACACAGAACCTTTTTCTTCAGATTGTTCTAAAAACTCTCATGCAACTTCAGGAATTTCATTAGGCATCTGTAAAATATACATTTCGATCCACTCGAGGGAGGATGCTGGGTCTTTTTGTTTCATTTGTTTTGTTTTGTGTGTTATAATAAATTTATGGCTTAAAGGTTAGCAATATGCAGTTTCTAATGATCAATATCACAACTTCCACTACAGTAAGTAGGATCTCTACAGTAAATATAAAACATTCAGAGGTATTTTGGATCCAAAACCTTTGAAATTCTGTATTGAAGGCCAAACAGCACATTATGTGCTCAGTAAAGTGAACCAAATACCTGTTTTTCCCCGACCATTTAGGTGTAGGGACAATTGTGAATTTCAAAATTTCCTGTATTCTTGTAGGTTATGAAAATTGCTGCTTATATGAATTTTTGTAAAAGTAAACCTTTTTTTACTTTAAAAGAGCTACTCGTAATGAGAACTGACATAAACCTTAGAAAGCAAAGCCACCTTGCAATTCTGAATACTCTCTTAAGAACAAACTATTTGAAAGAAAATTAAAATTTCTATAATTTCTATGAAGGTTTTTCTACTACTGTTGTTCTACCATGTCAAATATTTATATGCTGTTAACTTAATATTTGCATTCACCAGCAACAGAAGAAAAACGTGGAGCTCACTACTATAGTGCTGTGTTATTTGGTAAAATCTTTTTTATTTATTTATTTATTTTAAGTAAAGAAACATCAGAATTGCATGGCTGTGTCGTACAATTTTTCCAAGACAGATGTTGTGACGAAATCATCTTCAATGAAGCCATCCTCAGAATCTGCTTCAACTCAGAAATCCCCTGGCAATTTCCATTGAGGCCATGAAGAGGAAACACAACGTCTTCGCTCAAGAAATGGAAAATACCTGTTGAAAAAGTTCACCAGCTCTTGCAAGCTACTAGAAACAATTGGAAAGATGAGTACTTGGAGACCAGTGGAATCTTACAGGGGAATTAAATTAGGTAATTGAGCAGTATGAATTTAATGTAAAACACTTAAGGTTGAAGTAACTACTAAGAACCAGCATTATGAAGAAAACACACCTGTACTAGAAACCTTAGGGTTTCCCCTCATTTTCTTCTTGAATCTAGAGTTAATGAGAAACAGAGTGTCAGTTATGTTCTGCATTCATTTCCCATTGGTGAATGGAGGGGAGAGAGCTATTTTTAGAGGTGACTTTGCTAATTCTTTGCTGCTTCCTTTTTTTTTCTATATTATTTGGAAAATGTTAAGGAGATAAAGGAATGGAGCACTGCTCAGACTTCTCATGTTAAACAGAAACAAGAAGAGAAGAAAAAATTGTGTAAACATCTATATAAACCCCAAGCTGTGCTTTCTTAATTACAGAGGAGGCAGAAACACTACTAAAATACCCCTAGAAATTATTCACCTATCTTTTTTTTTTTTAGCAGCTTTCCAGGTCCAGTCACCTCAGAGGCTCCAGTGCAACCTCCTGACAAGCTGAGTGCGAACGATGTGATTATTTAGCATCAAGAGAATACCAAACCTAATACTACAGCACCTCAGCTGGAAAAAGAAAAAATATATATATATATATACATACTTCATAAGGTACTAATATTCACTTATCCCAATAGATAGACTACAACAAGAGGCACCAACAACTCTTACATTTCAAAGAAAAGGGAAAAGTGGACAGTGAAAAATGAGACTCTCAGACTTTTCAGGGCCAGTTTGTTTTTAGCTCATTTTTGCTCCTGATGCATTCAAACTGCATCATTAGAGACAACAATCATTAATGCTTCATACAAAATTGTGTGTAAAACCACTTGTAGGAAGTATTGTTTCTCTGTAGTGCATTTATTTTCTGGTCATTTTATATGTCTGTATCTGTAATATACAGATATGTGTATATATATATATGTATTTCTCTCTTACGTCCTCGCACTGACAAGCCTCTCCATCTGTCTTGTTAACCCCTGGGCTGCCACTCCCAGCAAAACCTTTCCGCTGCTGAGCACATTTTGGGGACAGAAGAAAATGTCCTGGCCAAATGTTGGCCCCAAGCACTGTGAGGAGTCTATGGAATATTTTCAGGCCATCTCTGTGTCAGCAAAGGGACAGGAGGAATAAGTAGGAAGGTGGAATTTTCTTGAGTGAGGAGAAATGAAAAATACTCCTTCAGATACCCATGTTGATATATACCTCTCAGCAACACAGAGGCTGCCTGAGCCATTTTTTTCCAAAGGCAGCACAAAACCGGAGAAGCAGAAAGTGGCCTTCTCCCCATTCATTGTCCTTTACTAAACATCTCAAGCCATATGCCTCTGCTCTGCTTTCTTCTGCTTCCTTTTGACGCTGCCCATGGGATAGAAACCTCCCCTACCTCAACAATCTGCTGATATAGCACACTACCAAGAAGCTGTTCTCCAGGGTGTACACCTGTGTTTTATCACAACTCATTGTCTTCCACACTCCTCCCTCCCACTGCCAAGTTCTGATGTCTGATACACTGAATTTCCTCAGCCTGAGGCTGCAGGACCCTCCTGAGAGAGACCTCATCTTTTTGGGTGTTTGCAAAGTGCTGCTCCTTTCACAGGAGTTGAACCCACTGTTCTTCCATCTCCTCAACACCACAGAGCCGTGCTCCCTCTTTGACATAAATTCCAGCTTTATAAATGCTTTCATAGCCTTGTGGATCTCGAAGCTCCAGTAGCAGCAATGCAATGCGTTCTATAAATGGCATGAATGCTGACTGGTAATATTGCATGTTAATTGGCAATATCTGCACTCAGTAGGTTCATGAAATATATGTTATATCACACTGACTATTTACATAGCCATGAGAGTAGGTATTAACTATTTGCAGAATAAATGTGTGCTCGTTTGAAGGAAGCATGTGAATTTAGTAATTTCATTTAATTAACCTCTACGGCCTGTCAAAATCTGGAAACTGAAGAAAGCATCCATCCAATGTGACAAACTGTCAAAACCAGGCAAAGCAAGTATTGTATCCCCCGCTGTACTGTTCCCTCAGAAACATCCCCTTGAGATAATCATTTTAGCAGTATCAAACTCTTGGCAACCCTGACCTGATCCAAAGCTCACAAAAGGCAACAGACCTTCCACAGCCCACCCGTTTCTGAGGGCATCATATTGCCCCTTTGGTCTTAGCAGTTACAGAGGATTCAGTTCCCTCCAGGACCAGTCACAGAAAAGAGTGTCACAATGCAGTGACCTTCTTGATTCTTTTATGCTTTTGCTTTTTTTCATGAAATGGGAGGAGTGTTTCCTTGAACACAAGGGGAACACAAGGCAGCAGTTTCCATACCCATGAACTGACCACTGAGCTCTGTGTCTAGACCCCTCCGTCCTGCTCCTGCCGCCCTGGCCAGGCCCAGAACTGCTCCTCCTGGATCTCAGGTGGCTTTGCTGCTGCCAGACACTCCTGTCCCCTGTGTGCCACCAAGGCGATCCCCCTGCCCATCTGCTCAGCTCTGACCTGGCATGTGCTGTCTGAAATCCCTCCATTGTCTCTGCCTGCTGTGTTCTTCGTGTTTCAAGCAGCTCAATTGCTTCTTCAGAGCCTGAAAAGGAGTGTTTGGCAAACCCACTGATTTTAATGAGATCTATTATTGTCTTTGGATCAAAGGCTCACTTGATGGTAGCTATTAGCACCTTTCACCATAACAGTAATTTAAAGGTGACCACAGGCATCTTCTGTTTACTCCTTAACAGTACCCCCTCTTTCTTCCTCCCAGACTGGAGAGGACTGAGGTTACATACTTGACCAAGAATGAACCTGGTGTGTGTCTTACTGTCAACAAAGGTGTAGGAGGGGGAAGAGGGAATCTCGGTATTATAATCCACACCATTTCCTTGCAAATTCAGCTGGGATAAAAGCCGTAGTTTTCACCCTGTTGCAGGGGTGTAATCTCTTCACTTACACAACGGGCTGTACCTAACTGGCATCCAGTATGAACTAGAGACTTCACTTCACTGTGACTGTATAGAAATATGTTTAGCATACAATTTTTACCTTGCCTGTTTCTGGGGGGAATTACTGTTTTTACTAGGCTGGAATGTTCCACTTGAGGGAATTCAACTCCACCATTTCCCCTGTCTTTCCACACTCCCTCCTGATGCAGCTGCTACATCCTCAAGGATGAAAACAAGACAGAACTTTCTTCTAAGGTTTTAAAACTAAAATTAGGCTATTTCTGAGAGAAAAGGCAAACCGGAAATCTACTCATTTAATAAACAGCCAAATTTAACCTTACACAGGACTGAGATCAACAGACAGTTGATAATATCTGAGAGTAATATCCAATTTATAATACTGGTATCATAGATTAGATTTTCCAGGCTGTCCAGTTGTTGCACAGGAGAATGTCAGGTCTCTGACATGCCATTTTTCAGAATGGGCTCATAAGCAGTATTATATGTTAAAATCCACTAAACATGCTAAAATCTTCTATCTTCCAGATATCTACCATGCTAAGTGCAGAGGCACATGGATGAACCTATCATCTTTTGCAAGGTATTAACGTTGCATATAACCACTATTTGTTATAGGACTACAAAAGATGAAATAAGGAAAATGAAACACTTGTGCTGTCTCCAAGAGGAATGGTTTCATTCTGTCTCTTTGCATGACCTATAAAGAAATTCCACGTAACTATTCTTGTCAATCATTTTCAAATAGCTCAGCCCTGCCCTTTCTGTGTCACTCTGCCTTCTCTCCATTGTGCTCGCAATCACTACTGCCACCCTTACTGCTATTAAAGCAAAACGTTCAACCGCAAATTGTTAGTTTCTTCTGTTATACATACACTCTCTTTTCTATTTCACTGAACTACCATGCATGCAGTTTATTTTTTATAATGGTTTCCAATTAAATATCTCTAATTCAGTCTTAACATCTCATTTTTTACTTAACTTCAAAGGCGACAAAGCAACTTATACACCAAATTAATTATGTCTATTATCACTTAAAGAAATCCACTTAATTCTGTGAAGCCTGGCAAATGATATAAAAATTTTGGTTTGATAATATTAACATCAACAACTTAAACTGTATTTAAACTGGGGAGGAAGAAAATAGAAATAATTAATTGCTCATCACAAATCTGCCCAATATGGAATGCCATGTGGTTCTACTTTTCTAATAAATTAGTTTGCTTTCTCTACATTATTCTTTGTGAGGTATATAAGCAGTTAAAGGAACATATTGAAAAATGAACAATCAGGCCAACGAGGAAACTGATGAAAAGTTATTAAAACCAGAGCCAAAATATTGAGGAAGATGCAGAGTTTTGAAATTTTGTCCCAGTCGAGCAGGACCAGGCTAACTGAGAAGCATTTACTTTTTTCCATGTATTTATTTGTCTTTTTTTTTTTTTTCTGTACTCTCTACCCAAAGGGAGAACATTTTATAATGAAAATAAAAAAAAAAAAAAAAAAAAAAAAGCTGGGACAATCCCCTTTATTCATGTTCTAAAGCCCAGGAAGAGAGGAGAGAAACCCAGTCTGAGGTCTCCAGTGCTACTGTGAGGATCTTCCCAGGGCTTTGCATAGGAAGTTTGTACATCCGAGCAACTCAGGTCCCCCAGCGCCCCTCCTTGTTCAGCTCCTTCCCCAGCGCCTGGCAGCCAAAGGGTGCAGCTAGCACAGGCATGGGCGGGTGTCACAACAATCTAAACAGACAGAGCAGAAATGAATTTCACCACCAGAGATCATCCAGTAAATTAAGCTCGGCCTCCCTGACAAAAAAGAGCAGTGATGGGAAGTACCCAACTCTTCGCCATGCTCCTCAGAGATAACCCTGCCCACGGTGCCACCCCACCACCGGGTCCCTCAGCCACATCCAAAATTTTGTCCCAGCCATGGCAGAGTTTGGGAAGAGACGATGGCCAGATTGCTGCCAGCGCAGCATCTGCACTTCCTGCCTCAACTCCACCAGGAGCAACTTCTTCCCTAAACAAGGGATGAAACCTTAGTGCCAGCCATGTTCTGCAAAAGCCTCTCACAAATTATAGAGCTGGAAGTGCCACAGCTAAAATTCACCTTTACTCTATTTACCTAAAAGGAGCAATATTGACTTACAGAAGGTGATGGTCCAAATTTCCACATTTATTCCCAGGGCACAACCTCATTTAGGTCTTCAGACCAACCCCAGTAACAGGCACTTCATGGTGAGTGTTTGCAGAGTAAGGCACTATTTATTTATTCTCTGACACCAGAAAATCCCCCTCTCATTTTACCAGTCCATATTCTCACACATTTTTCTCACTTCATCATCTAAGGACAGGTTAACCAGGAGCAAACCCTGACCAGAACTGGCTTCCAGGGTGTTCTTTCTGAGGGCAGCTTTTCAGTTTTGAAGGAACTAAAAATCTACATCAGAGTGAAGAATGAATCTTTCAAAATTGCCTATGGAGAAGAAAACTTAGGGCTGGGGAAAGCTACTGCAAATAATTGAAACACTTTGGTTAGAAGTGCTGAAATCCAGTTCTGCAGAGGAGCTCAAGCACAGGCATCTCCAGCTCGGCCATAGCAGGGGTGAAGTCTGGGACTGCCCCAGCCCAGGCAGCCCATGGGGTGGCCAGCAGAGAGGGAGCAGTGAGGAACCAAGCTGGTTTTGACAGAAATCTCTTTCCTTGTCCAGTATGATGCCATTTGGAAGATATGTCAGAACAAGCCTGTTCTTCTGAATTGTCTCAGTGCCAGCAAATGAGTACGTTTTTAACAGAAGAAATGTTTCAGCACAAAAGTTTTGACCAGACTGAGGAGGAGTGCAGGCTTTGCTAAATGTCCTCCTCAATCTGTAGTATATGAGTCTGCTCTAACCAGAAACAAAGAAGTCCTGCTTCCTGTTTCTTAATTTGTGCAGTCACAGCTCACACCTTGCACTTTTAAAGGTCAACCCCCAGCACTTAGCCAAGACAGTAACTTGTAAAAAGACCTCTGCTAATCATGTATAAACCTGATCAGAATAGATGGGAGGTTTTCCATCATCCTTAGTATACACAAAGACTAATCAAGAATGTGGATGTCCCCAGAGAGTTTTCACACATTCGTGACTGTTTTTTTTTTTCACCCACTGAGAGGGCTGACTTTATCTTGTATTGCTTGAGTCCAACCATGAGATGTACTCATTGGAAAATCTCTGTGCATGAAAGAGGAACGTCTGCTAAACAGGGATGCAGGACCCTGCCCTGACTCAATCCCTTCACTCCATTTGAGTGGCGAAAAGGGGATATCATGCCTTCATTGGTTGCCAGTGCTGAATTCCCAAAGCAGAGGAATATTTTCAACTGGCATAATCCCCCCATAGGCATTTCTGATGCTAGCCTCAGCTTCTTCCTAGCAAGGCGGAGAAGGAAGGAGACATGTCCAGGACGATGTCTGAGGAAAAAAATCTCCATTTTGTCACCAAAACCTTAGTGGAAAAGATCCCCTTAGTAGCTGTTTCAAATCAAAGCAACAAAGTAGTATGTAACTAACACGAGGAAAGGATGGCTGAGAAATCAGGGATTCAATCTTCTACCAAGAGGACCCTGGAGTGGAAGAGAATTGGCCATCTAGTATCCCTCTACCAGCCCCATCCTCAGGAAAGAGAGCAAAATTGAACAAAACTCACCTATAACATAAAGCGATAGACATGGATAATTTAATAACCAACTGGAAGATGAGAGATTTAAGCTCTTGGACCAGTAGTGAAAGAAAGCTGCAAAGTCAAAGCCTTTCTCCCCGGCAAATGCCCAACAAGCAGCTATTTCTGATTTGCACGCACAAAGTGTGTTTATATCTGTCATGCAAATTCCTATGCAAAAGAGGGGCTGAGCAGCAAAAATTACCCCTTGCCGCTTTCCCCGGTCGTCCCTGCTGGAGAGCACAGAGCGTGCTGGAGAGATCTTGTCCAGCCCCACTGGGAGTCTTTGACAAGAACCCTTTTCTAGCACATGGTCCTAAGTGGTATCAAAAATAGTAATTCAGCCATCTCTAAGCAAACAAAAACAGAGTCTGCAAGAGACAAGAGGCTGCCAAATCTGAAGTGATGCATGTAACATTTTTCTTTCAGGAAGAAGGGATGTTTTCTCTTTCATCTGTTTTCTGTTTGTTCATTTGGTTTCATTCATTTACAAGAGTCTCCTTCTAACCAAAGGGGAAAAAGTTGATGTTTATTTACATCCTCTCTGCATAACAAGGTTCTGGCCCTTACACACATATGTGCAGACCCACTTAAATCAATGGGATTACTCGCCTGAGGAAAGTTAAATGAGTACCAAAGCCCTTGAAGGAGCAGGGCAGAAAATAGTCACCTATTGACATAAAATAGTGACCTATTGCAATAACCCAAATAATCTGATTCAGCAGTTGTTCCCCTTTCTCCTCATGTAAAGCTGCATTCTGTTTTGTTGTTAAATCAACACGAAGTTATCACGGGCATTAACGAGGCAGTGGCATTAAGGCGGTAGCACCCAGTCTGACTGCCACGCTGCCCGACGTGCAGCCCTTTGTTATCATCATCATAATAGTATTAAATAAAAGATAAGGACTGCTGTCAAAAAGTTAATCATCAAAAGCTGGAAATCACATAGTGAATCTGTCAGTCGTCTGAACTGGACAGGGTCATGAAAATGAAAGGGGAAGAATGCGCAGTCCGCGGACGATACTTACATGCTAATAAAAACCAGCCAGGCAAAAACATACATGCACAAGACTGAGCAATTTGTCACCCTGGGCTATCATGGCCGTTCCCCTGCCTATTGTAACAATGCCAGCATTCAAAATAGTCAGAAAGGAGCTTACAGGAGCTGAATGCCAGCACATGTGTTTTTCCAGCTGGAGCCGAGTCCTGGACCAGCTTCTGAATTCTCGTTTAAGTTTCTTACTCTCTCCCTCAAACAGGAAAAACACATAATGCAAAGACTGAAAGCCCTAAAATAAAAACATTGAAGAGAAACTAACTCTGGAAAGAGTCCTAAAAACATAGCTGCGAATTTGGAAGTGTTAACCATCCCCCTGCTGCACGCATACCTTTCTCTCCATGGAGCCGGCTGGGAGAGGTTCGGTGCTCCACCGCACCGGAGCCCAGGGACTACAGACCCCCCAGCACCCTCCCAGCCTTGCACCCACAGCCCAGCACAGCCCCAGCCCTACCGAGGCTTTTGAGCTGGGAAGGGCTTCCTAAGTTTGCCTCAGCCTGATGTTGAACGTTGCACCCCCAGAAACTTTCAAATGCTTCGATGTTTTCACTGTTTTGGTCCTGCTGTATTTGTAGAGGTTCCCTCTCGTCCCCTCACCTCCTTCAGTTGGAACACTCTGCAAGTGCTTGTGTAAAAAAAAAAAAAAAAAATAGTTTGAAACCCTCTCCAAAGTTTACAGTCATCTACTCCAGGCATAATCATTTCAAACGCTGTGGCACTTCACATTTGGTTAAAACCACTTCAGTTTAGAAGTGATTAGAGGTTGAAGATTTGTAGTTTAAAATTTAAATTAAACTGTTTTAAATTATTGGAACACTTCACACATTTAAAGCAAATAATTTTTTTTTATTATTATTATTATTTATTTCCTCTTCCTTCCTGGTAGTTCTGGATTTTCAGAAGCAAACTGCAGAGCAAAGGCAGCTATTAGAATTAGGAGGGACAAGAAGTCAGATTTAGGTTTTCAAATCAGAGTAACTTGCAGAAGAGAAAGTTGTGAAAATGACTGTGTTTCCACAACAGCAAGGGCAGCAAAAATATCTGCAGATATGTAGTGAGAGAAGCATGGGAATGGATAATAATAGTGTGTAGTTTAAGGCTTGTACTAAAATATTACCTCGGATCATTTGCAACCAAATTCTTTCATTTATAAAAAGCCTATAGCAGAGGCAAATAAGCACTCCGTACTCTACTTCATTTCGTTTTAGCTTTCTAAGATTTCATACTTTAGTGAGAGAAATTAATAGAAGGACAGCAACAATAAATCTTCCTCTCAAAATGCATATCTCTTTTCTTCTTCCCCTCCCAAAGGCACAGACATCCCCAAACTTAACACCCCTACAAATTTATGTAGCACAACATATTAGCTATATTTGACCTGTAAACTAAGCTGCTATCTATTTCAGAGAAATTCATGTTTCATAGAAATTCATCCCGTTCCTTCAAAGAAACAGCAGCGTTTGTGTCAAACTGCAGCTCCCAATTCAAAACAAGAATTGCACAGCGTGCACATATGCAAACCAGAGCTGAACCGAGGCGCTACACAGAGCACAGCCTCACGCTTTCATCTCGAAAGGTCTGACAAAGCAAGCCGAAAAATAAAATATTTCCTAGTTTACATCACTACTAAAACCAGGCAATCCCCACTCTCGCCTGGGCTGGGAGGGCTGAGAGGAGAGCGGCTCCTCAGACTTTTCACAAACAAATCCCTCTTCCAGTTTTCCATCCCCCGGAGGCAGGGCCGGGTGCTGGGGCCGGGCAGAGCCGGGAGCTCGGCAGCGGCGCTCCAGGTCCCCCCGGCCCCGCTCCTGCTGCTCTTGTTCGGCTGCCGCAGCCTCCCAGCCCCGCTTCCCTGAGACGCTAATTGGATGGCACCGGCCTTTGTACACGTACTAACTGGAAGCGGGGCTTTGTTTTCTTCCTTTCCCCCGGGGGAGGAGATGGGAAAGGGGACAGCCTTCACATGGATTTCTTTAAGCACCCCTAAAAGTGCGCCTCTGTGTACACATCGCCAGCTTTCAGCAGTGCTCGCTGGCTGCAGAGAGCGGAGAAGGGCCTTTATCGTTGGTAAAGGGTCGCTTGCAGAAAAAGTAAAGAAGCATAAAAACAAGTTAAAATCAAACCTGATATACAGCAACGTGTTTGTCGAAACCAACAAATGCAGTTTTATCTCTCCCTCACATATCCTGCCTATTATCATTAGCTAACAATCCACATTTTCTCACCAAGTTCATCGACAGCTGTACATGTAAGTGAGAGAGTAGATGTACAGGGTGTATCAGACCCCTCTAACCAGTTCTCCAAAGATGGGAATTCCCTTGTTATAAAGAAAAGGAAAAAGAAAAAAAAAAAAAAAGAGGGGGGGTTGATCGGAAGAAAAGAAAAAAAAAAGTTTATTTTTACAAGTACCCGCAAGTAATACTCAACACTTGTACATTTGCACATTTGGTATTCAAATCTTTTATGATCTTTATATTAAAACTTCCTACTTGCCACATGCCTTTTTAAGCAGTACTAGTCTTTGACACACACACTGAAATCTACCCAGTGTGTTAAAGTTATTGAACTGTTGTGAGCTTCCTGACAACAGTGCTCTGCTAATGCCAGTTTTGATTCCACTGACGTTAATCTTGGTAGGGCTGAGATGCTGTTAATACTCACTTCCTAAGCGAGGTAACCCCTTCAAAGGCTGACACACACCACCTCGCCTTGTTCATCAAATATATAATCTTACTAAATGCTGTAATCTTAAATCCCAACCTAGAGTAACTAGCAGTGCTTACATTATCATTTTTCTTTAAAGTTCATCTAAAGGGAAAAAAAAATTATCTATTAAAGAATTGCAGATTTCAAAGACTACACAATCACAACTTAGGACCAACGCTGTCTCCACATACCACACCAAACTGCTTATTAAGTTTTAACATTGACACAATCTGAGATTATTCGTGCCTTTCTGCCAGTCCACCCACATATCCATGCACACCAAACACAGGGTCTTCCAGAAGGTCCCACTGAAATTTTTAAGAGCTCTTCCCCCAACCCACCCCTCCCATTTGACAACTTTACATCCTCAAATTAAAAAGGAGGAACGTGGTTATAGCATATGAAGTAGAAGGAATTATAAAAATGGCCCTTCATTGCCAGTGTTACTCAATGACAGCTCATTTTCTTGTGCCAATAGGAAGAACAAGATTAGAAGTGACTCTAATTCTTACCCAGACTTCAGGCCGGTGAAAGTCAACTTAAAGTAATAAGGCTCTCAGTCTCTGGAGGGCAAGGGTACCAGTCACTTATTTCCTATGAACACTTGCTGACATGTGCACTAAGCATAATAATAATAATTTTATTTATAAAGTGCTCCCCCGCTGAAGTGCTTGGGGCATTGTACAATATCAAAAAGCAATTTAAAATACATTTTAAAACATAGGAAATAATGGACCACCCTCTAATAATAATCATTTTTATTTAGAAAATTATGACAAGAACACTGGCCTAATGTTAGGTACACCCATAAGCTACAGCAGAGGAGAAAGGAAAAAAAAAAAGGGAAAGGGAAAGGGAAAGGGAAAGGGAAAGGGAAAGGGAAAGGGAAAGGGAAAGGGAAAGGGAAAGGGAAAGGGAAAGGGAAAGGGAAAGGGAAAGGTGAGAAGAGAAGAGAAGAGAAGAGAAGAGAAGAGAAGAGAAGAGAAGAGAAGAGAAGAGAAGAGAAGAGAAGAGAAGAGAAGAGAAGAGAAGAGAAGAGAAGAGAAGAGAAGAGAAGAGAAGAGAAGAGAAGAGAAGAGAAGAGAAGAGAAGAGAAGAGAAGAGAAGAGAAGAGAAGAGAAGAGAAGAGAAGAGAAGAGAAGAGAAGGGAGAGAGAGAATGAAAGAAAAAGAAAAACAAAAGAAAGAATGAAAGAATGAAAGGAAGAACAAATGGAAGAACAAACAAAAACAGAAGAATGGAAGTAAGAACGGAAGTAAGAACAGAAGGAGGGAGGGAGGGAGGGAGGGAGGGAGGGAGGGAGGGAGGGAGGGAAGGAAGGAAGGAAGGAAGGAAGGAAGGAAGGAAGGAAGGAAGGAAGGAAGGAAGGAAGGAAGGAAGGAAGGAAGGAAGGAAGGAAGGAAGGAAGGAAAGAAAAAAGAAAGAAGGAAAGAAAGAGAGAGAAGAGAAGAGAAGAGAAGAGAAGAGAAGAGAAGAGAAGAGAAGAGAAGAGAAGAGAAGAGAAGAGAAGAGAAGAGAAGAAGAAGAGAAGAGAGGAAGAGAAGAGAAGAGAGGAGAAGAGAAGAGAAGAGAGAAGAGAAGAGAAGAGAAGAGAAGAGAAGAGAAGAGAAGAGAAGAGAAGAGAAGAGAAGAGAAGAGAAGAGAAGAGAAGAGAAGAGAAGAGAAGAGAAGAGAAGAGAAGAGAAGAGAAGAGAAGAGAAGAAAGAAAGAAAGAAAGAAAGAAAGAAAGAAAGAAAGAAAGAAAGAAAGAAAGAAAGAAAGAAAGAAAGAAAGAAAAAGAAAGAAGGAAAGAGGGAAAGAAAAAGAAAGATTAAAAAAAAAGGAAAGAGAAAGAGAGAGAGAAAGAAAGAAAGTCTGGTTTTGACTTACTAATTTTAGGGCTCCTAAAGCATCTGGGTTTAAAAAAAATCACACATTTGAAATAGAACTGCTTTCCTATGTACAATGAAAATCATAAGGGAATAATATGACTAAGAAATTGCAGTCAGGTAGTTAATTCTCAGCTCCTGTTAGCTGGCATTGATGCTTCAATTTTCCAGACAAGCTTGAATTACTAAATTTCCTAGCTTTCACTGTTGTAAGTAATATTTCTTACAATGTTATTATGGAAGCTTTTTTCTTTTTCTTTTTACTTTCATATATTTAATGTATGTAAAATTTTTAATTAATGTTTATTTAGGGATAAAATGATGAGGTTTTGCATCACAGAAATGGCCAAATTTATCAGACATGCTAATCTACTAGTGTCTGCAAGGTTATCCTGGAGATACATTTGGCTCCGCATATCCCACTATCATATATATGTCCAATAATGGCCATCTCCTGGGGAATAAGAGATAGAAACCAGAAAGGGAACCAGGAAGTAAAGGACGGGATGCAGAAGATGCTCTGACAATGGCTGGCATTGTTACAGAAGGAGCCATAAGCCTGGCTCGGCAGCGAGAACCTGACAAGTGCACCTGTAGAATTGTTCTGACCGAGACTCCACAGCTACGACATTGCATGCAGTGCAGGGCTCTGCATACAAAAGGGCAAAATTCAATTTTGTCTTCTTTTTAGGAGCCATCCATGAAGATTTCTACTGTGATTATCGTACATCCAGACTGAGTCTGCAAAAGAAGTTCAGAATCACTGAAAATTTTGACTAGGTAGGACTGGGAAGGTCAGATAGAAAGATTCCCTTGCTAGCCATGATCTGAGAGCATAGATCAGATTCCTAATTAGGAATCAGTGCTAATTATTTTGAAAGGATGGATAAGCTTAGCAAGAAACATCAGCTGAGTGTCCTTGTACGCTCCACATTTCCTGTGCCATCAGTGTTTTTGCACTCACACTTAGAGGTTAAATTTTGGAAGGAAGACTCAAAATAGAATTTTAACAGAAGCAGCCAAATAACTCTCTAACTTTGTTTTGAAAATTTCAGCAACAGTGTCAAGGAGCCCATCTAGTGAATTTGTACACTCCCAAGCAGAAGGATTATAGCTTTACCTATATTTTGGACAACCCAGAACAACACTCTGTACTTGGAAAACACAAACACAGTCAAATATGATTGACTGGTCTCACATTCCCAAATGTGCATATGCACCGAACAGGCAGGCAGTTCTGTTCAGGAATAGAACGGAAATTATTATAACCAACTCACCACTTGATTTTTAAGCCTTTCTTTCTGTGCTGGTTACACCTTTTCACTGAGTAGATATACTTTGGTCTTTAAATTGTATTTTCCTCATTGAATTTCCTCGTTGCATGCTCCTTTGCATGTTTCATTGCTCAGCATTATCATTCATTAATGTTTCAGCTGCTTTCTTTTGTCTGCTGCCCTTTTCCTGTTAACATCAAGTTTCTTTGGTAGCCAAATAAGTTATCCCACTCGTTTTATAATGCCTTGGTTTCAGCTTTAAAAAATAAAATAAAATAAAATAAAAGCAGAAGGATACAACATCTTCAAATGGCTTATTAGAATTCAGTATGACTGGCAAGTGTCATTTAAAAAAGAGATACTGCACCTTTAATAAATTTAATCCACGTCTGATTACAGAGGAAGAAAGCTCTTTTTTAATCTTACAGGGCTGGAATATTGCAATAACTGTTCCATCTGATTTTAAAAATAAGATTTGCTAAAGGTCAACGTATCTCCTGGCCACATATGCAGCAACATTGAAATTTCCTTGGCCAGGGAATAAAAAGATTCTATCATTAAAAATAAAAGCGCAAGGACATCTTGCAAGCCCATAGGGTTTTTAGAAAGAGAAGGAGACATTTCGTTATCAACTAGCAATCATAAGATTTTTAAGCAATATCTCTAATCTGCTTCTCTTCCCCCCACCCCCGCTCCCCACAACCCCCCTTTCCTTTTCACATCAAGGTCTTTTTATCTTCCAATTTTGCATCTAAAGATGAGGTGAATGCCATTAGCTCAATTCAACCTCAAGTGTAGTCAGATGTGCCTGTGATTTCTGAAAAGCACTGTCTAAGGTCACATTAAAATGTATAAGAGCTTTTCTATTCCTGCAAAGGGGGCTTATTATCCATCCATGGTGTAAGGGAGTAATGTCAGTGGCCATAGACGAGGGTGAAAACAAAAGAGATACCAGGGTTTCAGGCTTTTGTCAAGGAACCTCTCCGGCTCCCTTTTATTGCTGTCTGAAGCCCTACAGATAGCGCCACAGACTGTAAACTTGGGCAGCTCTGGGGGAGAGAAAAACATGTTCAACAGGCTTAGACTCTCCTTCCCTGAACCCTCGTCTTTATTTAACTCTTTCCACAAAACGAAAACCAGAGAGCACCGCTCTGCACCCACCGGGGGTTTTGTAGCCCTCGTTCCGCAGCTGGGAACGCTGCGGCGGCAGCCAGGGACACGCACCTTGCTGGAAGCGCACCGGTGTCCTTGGAAATGAAACCTGGTAAAGGCTCCTTAGGCTTAGAGTCAGGGCAAGATCAGAGCTGCCAAAACTGGCAGCAACTTGGCTTGTCTTTTTTTTTTTTTCTTTAATTTAAAAAGGGCTGTCAAGAAAAGTTAATGAGTGTTTACCTGGGCACAATGTCCATATATTCCTGCAATTGAATTAAGGAGCTGTCACTCAGCGGTAATGAGAGTCATCAGTAAAAAATATCACAGTATCAACAGTTTCTGTTTTCCTTGTGAAAAAAAAATAATATATATATATATATATATTTAATGGTCAAAAGTAAAATTCAGCCACAGCAGGTTTTCAAAAATAGATATTCATGGCCTCCTTTAAATCATATTTCAAAAGTGATTGTATATTTTAAACTTGATTCCTGTCTCAGACCTTTGTGAGTGATGTTATAGCTTTAAGTACCTTGTAGATATCCCTTCAGGGCCATGTGCATGGCTGACTTACAGCAGTCTGATGTCTTGAAGAGACTGCAGGCATGCTCTTTCTACTGTACAACTCTGAGCTGAACTCCCATGACCTGGTACAGAAGATACACTCTCTTGGTGATCTACTGCTGAAGCTGCAGGTAGGCCTTTTCTGAAAAAACAAGGGATTATTTCCACAACTTCAACAGCCATTTGCCCTAAGGAATGGGCAAACTAAAAGCATGAGACAGGTTTTTATTTCTTTTTTTTTTTCTTTTTTTTTTCAACAGCAGTTCTGATTCATCTCCTCTCTGAAGAACATTAAACACAATCTAATTTATAAAGGGTGGGCCAAATGTATTCAGGGCATAATACTTCTGAATGTTACACTAGGAGTTAATCTGACCCATAATTTTCCAGGTTGGTAAATTTTCCCATCTTGCAACAGCAATGCCAGTTAAGTGACTCACTGTGATGAGATAATGTAGTGACTTAATTACTATTGTGAACAATGAAGTTACCATGCAGTTTGTGTACCTTAAAATGGCACGCAAGCCAGTAAAGGTAATTCCTGGCTTTAGTGTTTACCAATGGCATTATTGGAAGGAATAATAGATTGATTTTTCTGCTTTGTGATTAGGGTTGATAGCTTCTGCTATAGTTTTTCATGGTACAGCATATTTTCAGACCTTACCTCGGAACATATTAGCTTTTCCCCATGCAAGAGGCTGCCTGTGAAAAGGGAGCTAAGGCATGTTTGCAAACTCCAGGCAGCAAGGAAGATCTGCAATGCAGTCTGCACAATCATTGTGGCATGCAAAAACAATTGCTCATGCAAAGGAAGGTTTCATATCTCAAAGACTTTTTTTTTTTTTTTTAACCTGATAGGCAACATGAGCTTGCGCAGAAACCATACCATTCCTATGTGCCTATAACGCAGTTGAGCACAATTACTGACAAGTACAGGTGGTCTGAAACATAAGTTTCATCTATCTGTTTCTAGCAAAAGTATCAAGGAATACCCAGCACCCCCAGGCTTCTAGCCCAGGTGACGCAGACCCTCCTGAAGCTGACCTGCCCAAGCTGATATCTGAAGCCAAGCCAAACTCTAAGCATCCCAGAGACAAAGCAAGCTTTTCTAATCCTTGCAGAAAGATAATAATGTGTAGCCTTTGTCCTTTCTTGAGAAAAAAAATGGACAACACCCATTCCTGGATTCATGTGGCAACAGACATCAAAAATTAAGCTCTTGGTTACATCACTGTATTTACTCTATGTGCCATTTGGGTATGTCAGTGTTCTCACTTTCCGTCTCCATGGAACATTGCCAGCAGATGCCCCAGCTCTTCAACCTTTACCCTGGCCTCACTAACATCTAGAGGCCATTACTTCACCTCAGTAAAAAGTGTGTGCAGGATGTAAAATGCTTCCCCTGCAGACTTGAGCCAGCCTGGGATCAGAAGGATGAGTTAAATACATAACTTCAAATATAGTCAAAGTTGCAGTAGGCTACTTGGTTGGTTTCCACACCCCACATGCCAAATACATCCTCTAAATTACTTCCTTATTTGTCATTTATGTACTTTTGAATTTTAATGAATAGTTCTCTCGTT
This sequence comes from Anser anser, assembly GCF_964211835.1. NCBI lineage: Eukaryota > Metazoa > Chordata > Aves > Anseriformes > Anatidae > Anser > Anser anser. The sequence goes on from NC_139725.1 coordinate 53,706,245, forward strand.
CTTTGCCAAACTCTTATATTCATAGAAAGCTGGCATTTCACAAATATCAAAGAGTGCTGCTAAGTGAACCAACCTCACAGAAACTCAGGAATCATAATTCAAATTCCCTGTTAAAACAGGAAAACAGCTAACTGACATTTATCTGTAAAAATACAAATTATATTTCTGCTTATCCTTCAGTGATCCTGCACAGCCCAGGAACATGTCCCAGAGTGCTGGGGCTGCAATATGGTTATGATGCCCTGAGCTCAACCTTCAAAATCTGCAGAAAGATGAATCAGACTGGACGTTCATTTTTCTACTATTCTTTTTAAGAGGAAGGCTCATAAAGAAATTGACCCCTTCTCTTTTGGCAAGCATTTGACAGTAGATCATCTTTCTTTTAGTAACCCACATCACTGTTTCCACAGTAATACTGCAGTATTTCCACAGTAATACCGCAGAGCATGGACATTAGCGTACTGATAACTACAGAAAACTGAAACATTTGTTTCACATTCACCCAGTTTTGTTCTATTTATTTATTTCCTTGGAAGGAGTTTTTTTCTGATAAGCAATCTCTGATTTAAGGAACAGCTATAATTTTGTTTAGGGAAGATGAAAGACCTCCTCAGAGATCAAGGAAAAGAAATAGGGAAAGAAATGAAGCTGAAATCAACCCAGGTGATTTTTTCTCAGAGCCTTCCAATACAATGCATTGGCAAAGAAAATAAAAGACTGATATGAGACACCTATCACTATATTCTTCCACAGCACAGAGAAAAAGATTTTAGATTCAAAGAGCATTCAGCGATCTTCTGTGATGAGAGATGGCTGTTTTGCTTAGATGGTCCCCACTAAAACAGACAGAGTGACAACTTCTCAGGTACAAAATTGGCTCGTTATGTGGGCTTTAAAATAAGCTGAAAGGAGAAGCTTTTACTTAATCCAGAGAATCAAGTGTGTGCTCTTAACACACAAAATAAGACAGAAGTTGAGTCTCTGAAATAGAAGATGAATAATAAAGTACTAAAGTCATAAAGTGGCTTTATGTGAATGGAAATTCAGTATGGGAAACAAGCAAGAAGAACTAGAAGTATCACTAAATAATGGAAAGCATGAGTGCAAATGAAACCATGTAAAATGATTCTCATAACCAGAATATCAGTACGGACAGGTTCAATTTATATAGAAGAGACACAACGGGAAGAGACAGAGGAGGGATGGATTTGTATGTGAAAAACCGCTCCAATGCCAGCAGACGACAATATGAAAATGGAGAATAGGGTAGTGAATTTCTTGGATAAAGACAAAAGGAATGAAAATCAAAGGGGAATCTACAGGAGGTAAATGCTATAGATCACCAAGACTGGAGGAAAGCAAGAATAATAATTCTTGGACCAACTCACAAGATACTTGTAACCACAGGATACCCTCCCCATTGGAGAGCTTAATTTCCCAGATATTTGCTGTGCAGCTAGAGCACGATACAGGCTACATCAAAGAGGTTTTTAAATTGTGTGGGAGACAGCTTCATAATCCTGACAGGAGAGATTCCAACCGGTGGAAAAGTCAACCTGGAAGTAATTCTTCCTCAGAGGCTTGAATTAATCATGTAGAAGCGACCAGTAAAGAAATTTAGAACCAATAAACTACCATACTACCATCTTCCTGCCCTGAGAAGAGGAAGGGATTCATGGCCAGGTATACATTTTAAGAAGCCATATTGTGGGTAGCAATTTTAATTTAAACCCGGTCCTCCTACCTTCAAATCAGGGACAAAGCAATTGTTGATTTTGTTCTTTGATGTAGGCTTCATCTTCATCTTGAAGTTAATTCACATTGAGGTGAGAATTTGAAGCACACCAGCAATCCTGCACAAAGGGCAGGGATTCACCTGTGAGATGTTACAGAGACACTGCCTGAGACACCAGAGCTGAGTGCCAAATCATGCTGCCTAGTCAAGAGAGAGACATCTCCCCAGGGTGTTTCAAACCACCTGAGATCTGATTGCCCTTTGGATATGACTAGGCTTCTATGTGAAGCACCTTAGGCACCTACAGTTAGGTAGAATTAACCCACTGCTCAGTTTTCACATGGATATTGTTATACTCTCACTAAGAATATCTTTATGTGAAGCAGTTTAAGCTGACGGTATCCATATGGAGAGCTTGTAGGAAATAGTTTCAGTGTTGCATGTACGCTACTTTTCCTACCTAAAGAAGACTGACAGATATATTAAAATTCATCTGTGAGAAAGCAAGCTGTGAAATCTCAAAGGACATCAGAAGTGGTAGTTTTTAGGGTCTTCATGTAGCTCTCAGTCATTGTTTGACCACAGAATGGTTGTCTGGATAATACTGATACCATTTTTACTCGCGAAGCTAGAAATAATACTCTCAGGCAGAAGGGCTGAGGCAGGACATTAGTTTCTCTTGCCAAGCTCTTTCAGTCACTTTTCCTGAGACAGGTTGCTTCCCTGTCTTCTTTCCAGTAGTCTCATCTATACGTTTTTCCCCCATTTCAATTAACTCAATAAAAGTGAACAAAACTGCATTGTACACTATTCCAGAGGAGATTCTTCTCATGCCATATGAGGTATGCTTAACATTTAGCTATTTCTGTTAGGTATGTCTTACCTGGGATTTCATTTGCCTTTTTCACAGCTGCAACATTGCCAATGGCTCAGACACATCTCTGTGCATTAATGCCTGTAACATTTGAGACACAGATATTTGTCTTCTGTCAAAATGAATCACTAGTTTCCAGCAAAAATTCTTGTTATTGTTTCCTAAATGCAGTACTTTGCACTTTGTACTACTAAATTTAAACCAATTTCCAGTACTAATATTCTCCATTTGTATTTCTCCTTCTCCCAGCTTTTGGAAGCATAGAGGCAGTTATACAGTGATGATGGAAACTCTCATGGTTTCTTGTAGCATGAAATCTGGGGCTAGCAGCAAAGCCCAGAACACAGAGAAAAATCTTCAGACTGTGTAAATCAACAAAGCTCCTTTGATTCAGTTTTCACAAGGATGTGGCTCCAAATCTCTAGCATGTGTTCAAAAAATGTAGTCCAGTTAATGTGGAAGAAAATCCAAGTGCTATTGTTATTTTGAAGACTTAAGATTATTATTCATGAAATGCACTGGGACAAGAGAAATCTTATAATGGAAAATCAAACCAAGGGAAAAAAAAATGTGTAACATTTAAAATCAACTTGAAGATTTTTATCTTAATATGGAAAATAATTTTTCTTGCTACCATAGATGTGAGATGTCAATATGTTTTCCCTTATGCAGACTAACTTGAAAAGAATACAAATGTCATAATCTGGATTAAAATCATTCCTACTCTATTTGAGATATACATCTCATAATCATGAACATCCAGGCCCCCTTTCAGAGGCACATGTTCCCCAGGGGGTTGCCATGCTAAAGTTAAACTATGCAAGTAGAAAATTTAGATATAGTGAGACTCAGAGCACCAACATGCAGGGCAGGAATCTGTTTACCTGAAAAAGGGATGAACTGATTTTAAAACTGATTTTGCAAGATGCACACTGTCTCTTAGGGTTGTCTCCTGCCTCTCCTGGGTTCTCAGAGCTCTCTGTGAGTTCAGAGTTACAGCTCCTTTCTGGAAAATCACCAAGGCAGCTTGTGATAAGTATCACATTCAGTGATGGAAGCAGTTCAGAGTTTCTGAAAGTAAGGTAAATAGGCTTCCATTAATTGGAAAGAGCACTCTTTAATTACTTTTCTAGTCTGGACTGGCCTATTCTAATATATATCATAATTCAGAATACAGTATACTAACTAACGTCTACAGAATTTTCATTACAAAGGGTGAAGAGCTCACTCTTTTGGAGCCAAAGGTAGTTATGGCATTGATTTTAACAAGGTCAAGAATTCACCACAGGTAGATAAAGTTATTCCTGACTAACATTCAGTGCTTGTGTGAGCAAGAGCAAGTCACTTCTCCGGGCTGTTGTGGTCTCTCACACAACTGTTTTAACACTCAGGCTCATTATCGCAGGGACTGTCTCCCACATTTGTTTGACTGGACTTAATAAGGTGAGAAGATTGGCACACAAAAGGTCTCAAGGTGGTAAAAAAAGTAGTAAAAACATTTAAATTAATCTAGTACAAGACAAAATTTCTAAGCTCTGGACACGTAAGAACATAAAAAACATCCTGAATCAGACAGCAATCTGCCCAGCCCCTTCCCAGTGATGGATGCTTAGGGAAGCAGTAGAGATGGAGGAGATCCAGGCCAGCCATTCTTTTCTCCAGTTTACATTTCCAGCTTTCCCCAGTCAGTTTTAGAGTTCATAAAAAGCAGAGTTTACTTCTGAAACATACAGTTTAACAACCACAGCTGGACTTCAATGAATATGTCTAATTTTTTTTACCTATTTTTACTTTTCACTTCTATTATATTCATTTCCATATATTCCACTTCCATATATTTCACTTCCATTATATTATATTTTGACTGTGCACCACACACACCACATACAAAAGGTTTTTTGTTTGTTTTAAATGTAATAATTTCAATGGATTGTGAAAAGCTGAGTCTAATCCTTTGCTAAACATGTTCTCTGCTATATTAGTTATATTATAGACTTCTGTCATATTCCCTCAGAAGTTGTTTTTCAAGATAAAAAGTCCAGCTCTTCAGTTCACATTGTATGGAAGGCATTCCTACATCTGATAATATGTATCACATTTCTGTGTACCATTTTCAGTTTATCTCTTAGGAGATAACCAGAACTGTATTCAGTATTTAAGATATGGATAGTCCATGAACATGCATAATAGCATAATGAATCATTTGATTTTTTTCCTCTAATATTTACCTAATCGCTCCTAATATTTCCTTTGCCTTTCTTTAGCTGATCGTGTCGAACAACTCTCCAAAAACATTTCAACAACTTTGGGTATCTATAACGACCTGCCCATAGATACATAGACAGAACAAACAAGGATTTTAGGTGGGAAATTCCCCTCTATACAACCACTTTGCAATTTCTACCATTGAATTCCATTTGCTGTCTTAAAACCCAGTCTCTCAGGATCATGGGATACTTCAGTCAAAGATATTAAATGAATGCTAGTCAAAAGTTAATTTTGGCAGATGAAACTTTTAATCATTTTTCTTTACAATAATTGATACTTATAATTGATATTGTAACCAGCTCAACTCCAAGTTACTCAGGAGACTGAGAAAGCTGCACAGTCTCCCTGGAGGTCCTATTGAATATGAAAAATAATATTGATGGCACAATAGATCATACTGATGCAATCTTATAGGAGCAGACAGCATACAAGAAGACACAGTTGATGCTCCATGTGGCAATTACAGAATTTAGCTGTAGCACTTCGGTTGAATAATTGTACCATCTCCTAATTAAATGATTCCACTTCACAGGACAGCCATATAGTCCTTTGATTGAGTAAATAAAGGACTGTACAAACTTGCATCAACTTAGAAAAGTTTGTGTTTTGTTTGTTTTGTTTTTCTTCTTTTCTTTTTGGTCTTGTGTGATCTCTCTGCTTCTACATCTATCATAAAGGAAGACATACAGGAATGGAAAATAATTGTGAAGAATAAATAGCATAAGATGTTATGGAACTCATCAGCCCTGTGGCACATATATTTTTAAAAACAGTATTTCAATATATCCTCAATTAATTATATGCTAATTCCTACTTCTGATTTAAGAAAGTTTACAGTCAACATAACACTGCTGTCCTTTTTTAATCTAAGATAACTGAAGGAAAATATTTTCCCAGCAGCAAGCAAAGGAGGAAATCATTTAGTAAGTTAGGGCAGGAGCCTGATGCTATCCCTCCATTGCACAGGCTACCAGCCAAAGAGCACCACACAGCTGCAGCTTGACAGAAGGATTTTTGTAGCTCTGTAACAATACAGAAAAAAAAATATTTTCACTTGGACTCTCAAGACAGAAAGAGCTTTTCTGATATTTTATTATATTTATAAAGCGATACTCTAACTTATAAACACATAATTAGTTACAAATGCAGATATAATAATATACATATGTATAAGTATTCAGTTATGCTTTTATAGATATAAATAAGAATATAGGTATTCTATATACTATTCTATTCTATTTTATTCTATATAAAAACATAGGGAATATTTCTAGTATAATATCAGGGACTAAAAGAATTATGCCCATGATAAGCTGTGATCTAATAATTTCATATAGAACACATCAAATATACAGCAGGTGGGAACGCATGAAAAGATCGTAGTTTTTTACTTATTTGGAATCTATAAATGTATATCCAGCAGGACCTTGACAGGTAGGCCTACACAAACCTCATGAGGTTCAGCAAGGCCAAGTGCAAGGCCCTGCATCTGGGCCAGGGCAATCCCAAGCACAAATACAGGCTGGGGGGAGAGTGGACTGAGAGCAGCCCTAAGGAGAGCAGCACCTGGGGGTGTTGGTTGATGAGATGCCTGACATGAGCAAGCAATGTGTGCTTGCAGCCCAGAAAGCCAACTGTACCCTGGGCTGCATCAAAGAAGCAAGGCCAGCAGGGCGAGGGAGGTGGTTCTCCCCCTCTACTCTTGTGAGACCCCATCTGGCATGCTGTGTTCAGCTTGGGGGCCCAACAGCACAAGGACATGGATGTATTAGAGCGAGTCCAGAGGAGGGCCACAAAGATGATCATGGGGCTGGAGCACCTCTCTTGTGAAGACAGGCTGAAAGAGTTGAGGTTGTTCAGCCTGGAGAAGAGAAGGCTCTGGGAAGACCTTATAGAGGCCTTCCAGTACCTGAAGGGGGCCTACACGGAAGCTGGGGACGGACTCTTTGTCAGGGAGGATACTGATAGGGCAAGGGATAATGGCTTTAAACTGAAAGAGGGTAGATTTAGATTAGATATAAGGAAGAAATTCTTTACTATGAGGGTGGTGAGGCTGGAACAGGTTGCCCAGAGAAGTTGTGGATGCCCCATCCCTGGAAGCGTTTAAGACCAAGCCGAATGGTGGTTTGAGCAACCTGGTCTGATGGGAGGTGTCCTTGCCCAAGGGGGGTTGGTTGTAACTAGATGATCTTTAAGGTCACTTCCAACCCAAATAATTCTATGATACTATGATTATATTTAACATCCAATTACTCATAGGCTGTTGCATTAGCATGAAAAGAGAGTGAGCCAAATCCACCTCATCTGGAATGGTACTAGATGATGGGTGAATTCCCACAGCTTTTCCTATGCTTGCATATCATACAAGGTTCATAACTTACTGGCAATCTTATTTTAAAACAAGCCTCATGTTACACTTAGGATGCATCTGTAATTGCAATTTCTATTGCATAGCCTGGGACTGTTTTTTGCAAAGTTGCATATTTACCTTGTAAATGTGGAGAACCCCAAAATGAGGTTCTCCTCCTCTGTTTACAGAAGAGAAATAACACATGTGGTTTACAAAATGTTTCCCCAGAAGGAGAGTGCTAAACATCTGAGTAATGCATGAGATTTACAAAGTAAAGCCTACTAAAGTGGTTTTCCAAGAGTAGCAATGATTAACACAGCCCGTCAGAGCTTTATTTATTAGTTGGGCTCTCTGTGCCAACTTCAACCACAGAGTTGGAGGCATGAGCATGCGTGCACTCACACACACGCATGCACACGCACACACAACGCACTTGTTGTTGCAACATGCTATTAAGATATTTCCTTCCTTTCATATAGAAAGTATTATAGAAGATTAACCCGCTCTCCCTTTTCTTCCCAGCACACTGTGCTCCTTCAAACTCAGGATTCGTGTAATTCTGAAATTCAAACTGGAGAAGGTTTTCCTTGTTCTGTGCAGATCAAAGGCAAAAAGGGATTTAAAAAAAAAAATGAAATTACGCCTCATATACAATGCAAGGGCCTCTTCATTCTAAGTTATGCAGATGACCCCTCCACAAAAATAACAATCTCTAGGAACTTGGAAGAAGAAACTGTAGTCCCAGTTGCTTTGACCTAAATAAAGTGTCTGTGTAATTATCTTCAACAGGGCTTGCCAAAACATCATTTCATACTGTTCAAATGCATATTCTAAGAGGGGATGGAAATTTGAGGGACAGGATGGCAAGCAAAGTACATTTTATTTCTCTGAACAATTAGAAAGATTATAATAATACAGCAAATACTGTGCATCCTGCCACTATGTGCCATCTTCCATCCCAAAGGATCTCAAACGGACTTGTCACTAATTCCATTTTTCTCGTTCCAAAAAATAACATGTCAACCTTTAACTATTTTGTTCCATACAGTACAATACATACTTATATTTCCTACTTCCTTCTTCATTGTCATGAAACAGCCAAAGTGTATTTGTATGTTTATTGTTTTGTTGTGTTTTTTTCCAGTGACTTGGGATTCTATAGTGTCTTGATGAACCGGCATCTTTGCTCAAATACAAACCAAATTTTGCTCATAAATTATATCATCCTTCCTCACTGCAGATATTTTGCAAACCTTTTACTCAAATAATGAAGATGATTGGGCAATTTTAGTTATGCAATACGAAAACTGATAAAATCTTACTTTGAAAGGATTTACATGGAAGCAAATTCACAGTCTAGTGGGTGAAAGCTGAGGAAATAACTGAGAATTTTCATATGTTGATTAATACTTCTTTTTTAAAAATAAAATAAAATATTCTTCTGATTAAGTTTTCTATTATAAAAAAAAAAAAAGCAAGCTATTTTAAACTGAAAATTCATTACACTGAAAAACATGATTTACAGGATGATGTAAGAGTTCAGTACCATAACATCTTTTTTCATGATAGAGATACAAATTGATTTATAAGATACACACCCCAACAGCTGCTTGAAACAGAAGATATGACAAAACATAGGAGAAACACATGCAACATTCCAAAATGTTTTCCAGAGTTTTATAAAAACTGAAGTTCTATTTCCTCAAAATTATGTATATATACATATATAAAAGGAATAAACATCTCAGATTTTCTCCTCATTATCTTAAGCTGACATTTCCTTAACCTGTCAAATTAAATTCAAGAGTCTTTAGGACTTGACTGTTCATAACTTCAAGAGGGATTTTTATAGACAGAAAATTGTTCCCTGACTTGGAATCTGGCCAGGGCATTGCAGAGAGCAGCATCTTGAGAAAAAAAAAAAAAAAAAACGATCTGGTCAAAACAAGAGATACACTCATGCTAAACTGTTTAATATAAAACCCTCCTCCTGGAAACTAGACGAACTGTCAGACACTACCACAGTGACCATTCCAAACAAAGCAGTAAAGCATTTCATCACAAATGTTATACCACACTCTGTAATTGCAGACAATAGACACAAGCTTGCTTGCAATGAGTTTGTGCAATTTACCAAGAAATGTGAAAGCTGGTCAAGTAGAGAAAGGAAAAAATTTCCAGCCTGTTACTGAAAACCTCAATGAGGAAAAAAAATAGAGAGAGGATCTCTCCCACACAAGGCCTTAATAGGTTGATATTTAGATGCATGCCTATAGTCCTCCTGTTATTACAGTTTTTTTAGAGCCAACAGGGCTGACAGCATAAGACAAAAGTTGAGACTTCCAAAGTTCAAAGCATACAATAGCTGACAAACTAGCAACATCACAAAACTACCATTAGGAGACCCTGTTGGGATCAAATGTAATCTCAGGAGAAATAATATGTTTGGGAGGAAGACACGTGTGTTGATCAGATAAAGCGTCAATCATGTAACAGCAGCGGCTGGGCATAATATTCACAAATATCACAGATACAAACCTATTACAAACTCAGGACATTAACTTGAAGGTGGTACTGAGGCTCAGTCAGCAGGATGTGGAAAGGAACATAGCAGACAAACAGCCAGTAAACATCAGAACAGACTTTCAAAACACCCTGCTAACAGAAGAACCAAGTACAAGCCAGTCTCTTATCATCACAAGAATAAATTGCATTGGCACCAACATCAAGATGCCTGCAAGGTAAACACAAGGCTTTGTACAATACTGGCATGAAAAAAAGTAACCCAGAAGAAAACACCTTAATTCTCTAAGCAAGTTGGGAGCTCACAGAAAATATAAAAGAAAGAACTTGGTGTTTAAACAGTGTTAAGTTAGATAACTGATGAGAATTTTTAGTATATAAGACAGTTCTGCTAATCACATACAATGTTGCTATTTTTACAGCAAAAAGCACATAAGAAAAGGTGGCCTCCCAATAAGGGATATTGTGTTTTGATAGGCTGCTTATGTGATACATTTATGTCTGGTATCTTAGAGAACTCTGCTTTCAAGAAGTGCCTCATGAGAGAGGTCACTATGTGTTAGGAAGGACTAAAACCTGAACCTTGCACTGCTTTTGCGCTCTCTCTTTTTGTGCTTGAACATCAAACATCAAGGACATCACTTCACTTTTAGATCACCTTTTTAGCTTACCTGATAACCCTTAACACTTCCATTCAGGAAAGTATAACTTCTGGGTGCTACCTTTTCTCCTTTCTTCCCATGAGTGCAGTAAAGATGAAGCTACTAATGTCCTTCAAATGAAATGACAACAGCTGTGTAAGAGAGGGCATTGTCTGGGGTTCTGAAGAGACATGCTACTTGTCACCTTCTGTGTTACCTGTTAGTACTGTGCTGACTTATTGCTTTTTTCTCTTTAAAGTGGATTTCACATTTTTTCTCTAGCATCTCCTTTGGCTTCTGTGAGCCTTTGTTTTGTTGTTTATTTTATTTTTATCTGCAGGAACAATGCATGCTGTTTTTCCAATAGTGTTTTTGTACACTGTGACCCAAAATCTAACACTTCCATTTCTTATTATCTACAACAGAAAATTCTGATATTTTGAAACAACTTTTCTATTGAGACCAACCTCTACCCAGCATAGGAACAATCAAGTAGCATAATGTCTATATGCTGTGTTACTGGTAGACACGAACATGATGCCAGTGTACTAAGCCAACCACACTCCACATAGGCACAGTTAGCAAAACATCAAACCTGACATAATAACATGCTAACTGCAAGAAGGCAGACGACTATCCAACTACTTATGATGTCCCATTTTTTACAGCTCAGCAGGGTTACATCCTCCTGCATGTCAAATAAGTGTGCAGCGCACTCACCGTATCAAGGCACCCACCTTGAAAACTTCCACCACAAGAGGAAGCCAAGCCGGATTCATCCTGTGCAACTACAGCCACTAAATTTCTGCAGTGAGCTGAAAGACACATTCAGATTATATCTTTCCCCCACTAAAATTCATGTTTTATTAATTTTCAACTTCCTTTTTAATTCTGTGCCTTAGAGCCCACTTTCCAGATTGAATCTTTACACCAGACAGACTGGATGTACAGTAGAACAGTATGTCTCATTTCAGCAGGAATCTGGTTGGAGACATCTCCCAGCCAGCGAGCACTCTTCTGCAGAGGAGGATGAAACACAAGGGAAAGAAACTGAGGGGCTGGGGACTCCATTCAAAGCCTACAAGCAAAAACAGCGGACAAATTCAGATATGCATGCCATGCCTGCCCGGCGGTCCATTGCCATGGCTGAGCAGAACCTCTGATTTTCACCCCAGGCAGCAAGGACAGCTTGCATTGGGATGGTAAGTAGGGTCAGGATCAGCCATCCAAGACCAGAATTTGCCCTGTCTCAATTCATATTCAGAAAGTCAAGCTAGAGAGCTGCTGTAGATGACCTGGTCTGTCCTTTTAGAACAATGTAATCATGTGAGAGTGATCAGCTGAAGTAATAGACAGGCAGCTTCTGTGCTAACAAATAACCCCATCATGCCTTCCCACTACATATCTCCCCAAACCCTACCAACCGAGGCAGCACTCAGAGGGACAAAGAAATTCCTTAATTGTTTTCCCTGAATATGTCACAAACATCTCTTGCCCTGTGAACAAATATCTCCTGCATACCCTGAAAAATCACAAAGTCGGATTCTCAGAATCTGTAAAAAGCATCATATTCAACAACCTCTACAATACTACGGCAGCTGAAGATTGGATCCAGTATGTATAATGGTTATGGGCAGCAAATTCCAAGAAACCATCCTCATTTCAGTCGTCCCTGTGAGATTTATGTCAGACTGTATTAAATGATGGCTGTTAGTTGTCTGAGGTTTAATTTTCAGGAGGATTCTCTTCAAAGTCCCACTTCCAAAAAGCAACTGAGAAATTCGTTGTCCCCGCTGAAAACATCCCCTTATTTTGGGAAGTATTGGAATTGATTATTATTAATCTTTCTGTGTGAAAATTATCTCCTACAGACAAGTAGTTGCATCAGTACCTATAATATGCACCTATAGACTCAACGTGGTAGCAGAAGTGAAGAATTTCTTCCTTTGGTCACAATATATTTTTCTCTCCGTCTATCTATAGCTTTCTCTGTAGGGAAAGTGATTTTTGCTGTCATGGCTTCATCCTCACTATGTAAGTTAAAAACATGCCCTGTCTCCACTACATGATTACAGGCAGACTTTCAACTCTGATAGTCTATGAGCTAAAGTCAAGGAACGTGCGCCAGCTGTTACAAAACAGTTTTCCTGGAAAATAGCCACCGGACCAGCAGTCAAACTAGGACATTCTACATACAAGGAAGAATAAAAAAAAAAAAAAAAAAAAAGCACAGCAGTACAACACATGATTTTAATAAAGTCAGGAATGCCATGAAATGTCCAGAAGAAAACATGTCTATGCTAACCACTAAAATTGATGATCCATGAACATTCACTGCAAGAAGAGTACCGTGGCACTTAAACACTCACCCCAGCATCTTCACTTTCGATTGAAATCTCTTGTAGAAATTCAGGTGTCGTTCTGTCCTGTTGAAGCTTGGATACTTGCTAATCTGACTATCTGAGGCCATCACATTATGTGATGTGTCTCACATCCATCACATGTTCTTTGTTCTCTCATCATCTCCCCATGGAGGAGGAGTATGTGGCGCCAGGCCTCTTGTTTTCCTAGGGATTTTTTTCTGGTTTTGTCTGCACATGTTGCTGCATACTGGATAAAGCAAGGTCACAAAGCATGTCTCACACTTGGAGTGGAAGATTGTGAGGCTTGTGATGGCCCTTAGTTTCTTAGGCTTTTGTTTTCATTGACAGTGAGCTTTCCTAAGGCTGTGCTTCCTGCACAGACAAGATTATCCAAGTGGAAGAGTGCTCTCTTGAGCCAGAAAAAAAAAAACAAAACTAGTGTCCACCACCAGAATTCTGTTTATGTAGCTTTCTGCAAACTTCAGGGGGAAAATCTCAGGTGTCCTCCAAAGAATTCAAGTGAGGAGTTGGGGTTTGAGTCCATTTCTGATCAGAAACTAATGACCCCTCATACTATGAAACACGAAAATAAGAGAAAATACAGGTACTGTAGCTTTATTTAACTGCAGAAGCAACCTCTGCAACAAATGTTCACACCGCTCAACAAGGAGAGATCTTTGGTAACTAAGCTAAGGCTCTGAACTCCCCACATAGTCAGAGGCTGGTGGTTCAAAGCTAGGAGCGAATGAACTTTAGGACTTAGCTCCCTCCAGATCACAATGTTACGTAAAAACCAGGAGAAGCAGTCACGAAATGTGACAACAGTACGTGGCCATAATTGCTGGCATGCACCAGAAGAGGAAGGAGGATGTTTAATAAGCTTGTCCAGGATGCATTGAGAGCTGATGACAGCTAGGAGGGACAGTTTTGGGCAGGCATCAGGGAAACTGCAGATGGATTAAACATTTTGGAGGGTCTGCTGAGTTACAGGAGAACAAACAGCAGGAAGGGGAAGGGGACTGTGAGCACTCTCATTGTGGCTTCGTGCTTCTGCAGGACTGTCTACAGTGGTCTACTGTGTGTCTTGACGGTAAAGCAAAGCCATTCTGTCATGCAAAGCTGAGGGTGCAGAAGCCAAGGGGCACAGGAGGGCATTGCTACCTGTTTGGGTTGAGCTTCTTTCTTGGTTATTCTGTTGCAGATTGCCCAAAGCAACTGGTATTCCTGGTGACTGAGGTTCACAGCGTGGCACTGAAAACCTAAGTCAAAGAAGGGGAGAATGTGTGTGCAAGCGTGTGTGTGGGTATGTATGTAGATATTAGCTATACTGAATATTCAAAACAGTATTAATTTTTTTATAGGCAAGAAAGCTCACATTTAGGACAACTAAAGCAATGTCAGACCACCAAGAAAAAAAAAAAAAAAAAACAGAGGATCACATGTTTAGCATATGTATATCAAGGTTTTTAATTTTATCAGAAGGGAAGTTCTTTCAAGAAATGCAAAGTATCCTGATTTGGCTTGAACACAAATATTCCTTTAGAAATGCTAATCAGTTAGGTGAAAATCTGCAGAAGAATATTTTGAATTTTTACAATACAGATCTTTTGTCCTAGGTATGGGTGAAACAGAAATAATTTCATGATGAGATAACTGCTGCATTCCCCAAACAGGTCTCAGTAAAACATCAGTTCTAGCTCTCCTTAATCTATGAAAGCACCCCTCTCATATTTTTTTTTTTCATTAGTACAGGCATGAACATTTTACTATTAATTGCAAGCATCATTTCAAAGCACCATATTTATGTTGTGCTTCTAATCATGCACAGATGTGTTTGGACAGGGCAATATGGGTTAATTGTAACTTTACCAGATATATATTACAAACAAAACACTGACAATAAAACAAGAGACAGAAAATCAATATGGTGTCAGACAAATTAATTATCAATGGTATATGGAGTTAAAAATAATGGAATGAGATCATCCACTTAGTTATTTTCAATGATCTGCCTCTTTATGATCTTCTTTTGAGTTTAGAAAATTCTCCACAAGTCTGCAAAAGCAGAGCAATTACCTGTTCAATCACGCTCCTTTCCCCACCATCTCTGCAATGAAAACTCAACCAGCCTCACTTGTAGTCCTTTGCTTTAGCTCATACCACTTGCTATCTTGCTGGAATCTCCTGGTGCTCTAATGGCTTATTATCCCAAATGGGCAATGAGGACCTCCAGTTTCCAAATGCTTTCCCCTTCTCCCACTCCTCTGCCCAACACAGAAACCCACCTAACCTCTCTGCAGACCCTCACCTCCCACAAAGCCCTGCTCTTTCTCAGGGCTCCTCGCATAATGCCTCACTGCCTTCCCATTTCTCTAGCCTGGATTTTATTCCCATGTTTTCTTCTTTTGCTCCTTGCTTCTTTCCACCTAACCCATATTTCACGTCTTCCACATCACCCGGGTTTTCTGAATCTTTTCTCCAAGGTTGTTTGTGGAGCTTCCCCAACTTCATTCCACCTGCAGTTTGTCTCCTATCATTCTCCAGACAATCTCCTGCACTTTATGCCTTTAGGCCAGATTTCCAGCTTGAATGATACAATTACAGACTGTCCCTTTCCCAAGACAAAAGCGAATGTCTTTGGGCCAAATCCTGAACTGATATGCATCAACTTGGCTCCACTGGCTTCAGGGGAAGGGGCAGGCTCAAAGCAGCTGAGTCCAATACTCAGCTTTGCCCTGGGGGATGACTGCAGTACATCACACTGTTAGTTGAGAAGTTCTCATTACCCCAGTAATGGCTGCAGCTAGTTCTGCCTAAAAGCCAAAGACGGGAGCTGGTATATTGTGTTTTTTTATTTGCGGGTCATTCACAGTTCTGTTAGATGCATAATAATCACAGCAGACTTTGTTTAGTTGTTTTCAAAAACTTGGAATCGCTTGGGGGAAAAATGGGTGAAAAGCAACAAAAGGACTTAATTAAAACATATTCACTGAGGTCACCAAGTTATGACACATACATTTGGTTAAACAATTACATTTTTGTTCATTGTCACAAAAACTGGCAGTTTGGATTTACAAGGCCAGTCTCTGGCTGTTAACTCTGCTGGTCTGTCTGGAGTCTCCCCCAACATCAGCATGTGAAAGCAGTGGCCTCCCACAACTAATATTAGCGCAACATGTGACTGTAGGGTCCTCCTACCTCCTGGATTACCAACTTTTAATTGCCAGGACTCAGAGGTCAGTAACTCAGCCTTTCTGCATTAGGAGATCCTTTCATCAACAAATTACGGCCCAGATCACACCTCCAGGCACAGCCTCGGGACAGCAGTAAGAGATGACGGCCAGACCGCCCAGGAGCAGCCCTGGGAGGCTGAGCAGCTCCGAGACAGCCCCTGAGGTGCTCAGTCTTCCTCCTGCCCCGTCCTTAGGCAGAAAGCATTACTTACCAGCAGCCTATAACCCTCCCGGTGACAGCTCAGCCGGTCCCCCCAAGCCCCTGCCCACACACCTGCCTGTGGGAGAAGGAAGCAGCTGAGGAGCTCCACCCTTAGCACTGCACACCTGGGCACAGGCAGGTTCAGAACATCCTCGCTCCTCTGCACGGACACAGACATCTGCCCCAACAGGTTTCTCACCCCAGCTGCAAAATGACTGAAATATTCTGCAGATGATAGGTCTCTGAGCAAGATAAATGAATTAACAGCCAGGGCCAAACCCTCAGCTGGGGAGATTTCGAGCTGCGCTGATTTGATGCAATATGGAGATTGGCTCTATTTAAATAAAATAAAAATGAAAAAATAAAAATAAGAATCCCTGCAAACCAAAGCTGTTATCCTGCAGATTCTTCTTGCAGTAACCTTAGGACTAGAGATAATGCTATTGCTTTGGTCATCTTTCATTTTCATTCCTTCTTTTTATACATTTTAACATGATATCTTTTAAATAAAAAAATTCAGTGCTTACATAACTTCCAGCGTGCACTTCTAACTGATGAAATCTAGCAAATCTCAGCACAATACCTGTCTGAATAATGGTGCCACAAATGAAGAAATAGAAGACACTTAGCAAAAAGTTGCCAAGAGAGGCTGAGAGAGAGATGCCAGATAAAAGCCAGGGTTGCATCTGAGGAAACAAAGCAACTGCAAAAGATAAGAAGGCAGATATAGAGATTTAAGCTCAAGAAATACGGCCGATTATTGTAAATCAGGACAACACTATAAAGACAAAGATGAGAGAGGAAAACAGGAAGAACAATATTGAATTTATCAAGACAACACTGAACCAACAAAACAAAACTTGAAAGTACAGTAGTAGTAAGAAAGCACAAGAGAGGGAAATATCATTTTATTGCAGCACCAGGAAAAAGACAGAACTCGATAAGTGACAGGGCAAAAATCATTAAAAGGACTGGAGTATTCTACAGAGACTTGGAGTCCTGCGTTTAGAGCAACTAGCCAAGAAAAGAGTTTTTGCCTTCAAAAAGCACGTCTGAAATCACAAATGAATGAAATGCGTGGCCTGACCAAAGCATACAGTAGGTCAAGGCACTGGCAGGCAGCTGCCTTTGATAATCCATGGAGCAGCCTGTCAGACAGCAGTGTGCCCTGTCTGATGTCTGTTTGGTGTCCTGTATAAAAAGAGCTGTTGGTTCCTGTTTGCAGGATGTTGCAGAGAGATGTTTGTCTCTCTCATAAAAAAAAACACTAGGGCATTTGGCAACAACTGATTCTCTGAGCAGAGATGCTGAGAAATGACTGGACATAGAGAAATGAATATATATATATATTAAGTAATATATTATTATTTGGACTACAGGAACAGAGATGTTTTGAATGAACAAATACAACATCACAACTACAAACATGCAAGATAGCCCCAACTCTTAGGGGCTTTTAAGGCCATTTCAGAAAAATTTAGAAAGATGCCATGAAGAGCATACACCAGCCTATAATACCATCCATACTGATTTGACTGTCAGCACCTGAATGTGACCACAGAAGCACTATATGTGATTAGTGTGATCAGAGCAAAGGTCTGTATATTCCTTCTCCAAGAGCAGCCAAAAACAGGTGCATATGAAGAGTCTAAGTTCAAGACAACATGTACAGCATTTCTCCAAATAGTCTTCCAGTCTCCAACCATTTGTGGCTCAGTGACTTTCATGGTCAGAGATGGTTTCTGTGTATTCAGAAATCCTCAAAGATTTTCTCTTCCGTGAGCTTGCAAAGCCTTCCCTCTAAGGCAAGTAAACTTCTAGAACCATGTGGCAAGTCGTTCTGCAGCTAACCTGCACACTGGGTGAAGAATCATTTCTGACCTTCCCCAAATAGTATAATTTCATCCATCCTTACCCACCCACACAAGTTTACAGGACTCAGATTATCCCCTTCCTCACCTGAAGACATCTAGTTTTCTTAATTGTCCTCTTTCCACATCTTGGATCTTCCCTGTGGACCTTCTTTGAAGAAGAACCACACTGAACCACTTCAAAAAGCAAGTACCAACAGTGGTCTTGGTAGCTGATCTGTGGTTTAATGGAAGGCAGTTTTGTATCAAGATTGATGTTTACTTTCTAGACAGATGGCAGAAGAGTGGAAAACATTGTTTTTATAAGAAAAGAAAAAAAAAAAAGGCTGGGGAGAGTGAGAGTACATGGAAAATAATTTATTTGGTCCTGATGCATGTACAGACATCTATTGCAGGCCTAACAGAGCATTTCTTTAACACAAGTGGCTTATGCAATCAGAAGGGGAAAAGAGCCCTCCTCAACCTTTTTGAAGCCACGTGGCTCTGCAGTAGCCCAACAGAACAGGCAGAAGTTGCCAGATCTCAGGCCAACCCTTATTCGTTACCTCCTTACTAAACCGCTCCAGGCTGCCACAGCATCCACGAGCCAAAGCCCCTTAAGGATTGCATCAAGATATGTGTTCCTCCTGATGAGCAGGAGGGCATCTCTGTGCTACCTGGGCAGCTTCACTCTGCCCCTTTCTCTAACTTTAACTTATTCTAAGGAGGTGATTTTGCACTGCCCGTCTCTTAATCTCCATTAAATCATCCTTAACCCTATAGTGCCCCTTAATCTTAATGAGATCAACCACTGAGTAAAGCACTAATCAGTGCACGAGTGACTCTACCCTCTATTTTTTCCTCTAAGAATCCAAGTGCAGGAAAATACCTCAGAGTTGATACCTGTTACCTCCCCCTCCCAGGTATTTAAGAGACCAGTCTATGCACTTACAGTATTCACTTGTCCTAGCCTAAGCAATCAAGTGCTATCCAGGGGAGCACAGCAACTCTGGCAGAGCAATAATGGACAAGCACTTACAGAGAAAAACAAGAGAAAAACAAGACAAAATGCTCTTGAACCCTTAAAGCCTCTTTCAGCATCATCTACAACCCTCTCCCACAAACACCATGGTAATTGCTTGCACTGTGGATTTGGGCTCCCATTAAGCAATCTGCAGAGGGCAAACACTTGGGCCAGATCTTGGAACTTTTGCTGATTTTTAGCAGCTAGATCTGGCCTGGGATCTGCTGTTTACCCGAGACAAAGGCGAGAAAGAGTGTGTCTTATACTTCCCGTTAGCATCTGAGCAAACATTGTGTTTAATATTAGAAGCCAGTATGCATGTGGTTGCTTAGGAATGAGAAACATTCCTCCGATATGCCCTCCAATACGCACCGGGTTGCTGTGGGATGTTTTTGTGCATTCTACTTGAGCAGTTACCAGGGTCTAGAGTCCACGGGAACATGACATTGTAATCTTGGTCATGTTTTATTTATGGGGAGTAGTGCGGCAGATAGGGTGTGTTAACAAACAAAGATGATTGCTTCAGGGGCACTCTCTCGTCCTGAGGTAATTAAGACAAAGTAGTTTCACTGGTTGGGGGATTCGTGCTGCAGACAACCTTTTCCTTGCAAAACTGATCTGCAGCAACTAGGCCAAAAAGGCTAAATCAGAAGCAACATGGGTAGTGCTTTATCTTTGGTTAAAGGTGGATCATTAAATGGCACTGGCATAAATTATACTTCTTAAAAACCCATGCAACATTGAATCCTATTGCAAAGAAAATGTCAGGCTTAGAGATGTGCAGATTTTCAGCAGGAGAAATATCAGAAGAATTGCTGCTGCAGCCCAGCGTCTCTATCATGGCCTGAAAACAACGGCTGCCACCAAAGCTGCCCTAACCACAAACCCTGAGAGATGCTGGCCTGACAAAACATGTAAACTCGGAGTCAAGCTCAGCTGTCAGAGAATCTCAGCATCACGAGGGAAATCTATTCCACCATCAAAGGTCACAACTCAGAGACTTATGGATGCTCGCATTTGTTGGTTATTTGCAAGCTGTGCGGCTGAGATCACAGCCCTGCAGTACTTGCTTCAGAGGAAATTAAAGAAATACACACAAGGTACAGCCCAGGTTTCACAAGAAAATCCACTAAGACCCTCCTCCTCCATCACCTCTTCTCCCTTTGTTTGTCTCCATCTCCATTCCTTCCACTGCAGCAAACCCAGCAGGAAGCCTTCCCCCAGCTCCTCCTTGACCTCCTTGACAGGTCAGGCTGTCCCAGGGATAGGCAGGTGCCTTGCCTGACTCTGGTCAGGTTGATCACGTGATGTCCAACACGGTCACACTGTGCTCTCATGAAGGCAGAGGATAGTCTTGCCCCTTGCAGATTTTAGCTCACCAATGGAAACCAAGGCAGCTTTTTCACCAGTTCAGACAGGCTCTAACTAAAGATTGTATGTAAAAGCATCTCTTTTTTGAAATATTAAAATGTCACTTGCCATAACAGCTCCTTCACTGAAGGATGGATGTTCCTTTAGGATTGAGGAACAATCAGAAATCACAGGAATTGGACTCAGGAGATCTGTACAAAACTTCTGGTGACTCCATAGATATTTCTTTTTATGATCTTGAACTAATCACTTAACCTATTTGTGCTTCATATACCTATTCGTAAAGCTAGTGTACTAACACCTTTTCTCCTACTGTTTATATGTGCTGCCCAAAGATGTTAAGTCTCTCACAAAGTCACATGTAGCAAGCTCCAGCATTGCTTTTCTAAGACTTTTACAGGCATATGGGGTATTTCAGAAGCATCACCAATGAAGTATTTTATTTTCAGGTTTCCCCATCTTTCACTAATAGGCTACATTTGCTGTGTAGGGTGCGTACAGCAGTGCTGCTGTCTTCTGTCACCATTAACCCAGAAGAGTGGTCTTCTGAAATGAGAGACAATTTGAAAGGAAAGAATAAATACATTTAATGAAACGTGACAGGTACCTTTCACACCTTTCCAGGGAAAGACATTAATTGCCCCCTTTGCTTTTAACTGTCCTACGTTGATATTTTAAAATAGATCAATATAGTATAAAACCAGTATCTTGATTGCTTGAACTGTATGTTTAATTAGGCTAATTTGCATTTTTCTCTGAGTTAAATTAAGGGCTAAATTCAGGTTTGGTGGAAGAAGGAAGAACTCTTTCAAAGGTTATGTTGCACTAGCTTGCATCAGCTCTGAATCTGATCCACAGGCCACTACTTATGTTTGATAAACCCTGGGTTCTCCACTTCATGTGAAGGCAAGTGTTACCACTGAACTTCCTTCAATGTTTAGTAAACATTTTAAAAAATCTTTGCTCTTTTAAGAAGCCAGTCAAGGAAACCATGACCACTGGCTTGTGAGGAAAGGAAAGGATTGCAAAGGAAAGGACTTGAGTTGTATAAGGTGAACATCCCTGTGAAGGTACATTGGATATATTTCATCTTCATGAAGGGCTACAAAACTATGGAGGGGGAGAATATGTTTACAACATGTTTTTGCCTACTTGACAACAGTTATTTTCCTCCTTCGCTTTGACTCATTCTTCTGTTGCTTTGTTATGTTTGGTGCTTTTTTCTTTCATGGATAAAGAATCCAAATGCTTTCAATATTTCCTCATCAAACTTAAGCTCTAGACTTCTGATCATTTCCTTTGTTCTCTTCAGGACTTCTCATTGAACTTAAGCGTTCCCATCACCTTTCACTGGTGGGTGAAGCACACGGTGCCATTGTGCAGACAGTCTTACTCAAAGGTAAAGAGGTACCTTCTTTTCTCCCTGTCTGAAATTCATACTCATAACAGACATCACCAGCTTCTCTCTGTCTGAGGTCTTTGGCAAGTCAAGGGATTTGGAAGATAACCTGAACAGAAAATCAAAAGCTCGTAGGAAGTCTAGCAAATAACTGGTAGACACAGAAACAAGCCACACAACACTTTACTTGCAGGTATGTGGGTTCTTCATGTCCTTTGTGCTCAGAGGATCTGAATTCACTTTTGGTTAAGCTCCACAAGCATCTGTTGTGTGGGAGAACTGCAGAAACAGAACACTAATCCTCTGGGCCAGGAGTGTTTCACATGAACCAAGAAACTCCCCTCGATGCACAATTGCATGTACAAATTAGTTCACACAGCATTTTAGGGAGGACGCAAAGTCCAGTCTTGCACATCTGAATACACAGGTAACAAAAGCAACTGCCTCTGATTGCAGAAAATCACGTGAACTCTGTGGCCAGAGATTCTGTCCATCAAGACAAGTACATACTTCTGGGAAAAATTGCTTGAGAGATTACATCAGACGGAAATGACAAAAAAGCTACTTAATTCTTCTGGCTGATCATTCACATACATCACAGCAGTTCCTACTGACATGCACAGTGTACTTAATTCACCAAGAGCTAACTGCTTCCCACTACTCTTTTTGAGGATTAACTTACTGGGGAAGTCACACTCAGCATCACAATCAAGGCAATTTGTTTTAAAACACTTCTTTAAAAAATCTGAAGAACATCTTACGTAGTCTTTCTTTAAAAAAAAAATGTATCAGATATTAAAGCCATTTACCAGTCTGGGGTGGATAGCATAAAATGATTTTCAAGTGATTAGTTTAGACCATCAGCCATTGGAAGTAAGCCCAACTGCCCTGGTGCAATAGAGCAATGCTGATTTACATATGTCAGTGTCGCGTCATTGTTTGCTCCCCCACAAAGTAGAATTTAAAAATGCATTTCACTAACTTGCTAGAAAAAATAATAATAAATAAATAAATAAATAATCCTTCTTACTTCTGAATCCATCTTCATTGATCCATCTCCAACTCCACTGGTCATTATCCCTTATCCCTGTATACATCTGCAGTGGAGCCTCGTATTTTCACAGATGGATGAGATATTTTATAGCCAAGGTCAAACATCCATTGCAGAACAAGCTGTGCCATCAGCAATTGTACTGCTGAGGTTCTCCCTCATCAGGCCATCTTGGTCTGTCAGCAAGGAACTAGTTAAACTACCTGACTTTGCACTAGAGTGGATGAAGACCATGCATTCAAACTATCCTGCAACTCTTTCATGGAGATCATAAACTATGACAGAGGAGTAAACTGCAAGTACTTTACATATCAGATTTCAAAACTGACACATACTTAGAAACATTTTCAAGTGACCACTTTTCAGACAGTGACCACTTTTTCAGACAGGCTTTTGACTCAGAATGTGTTTTCCTCAACAGGAAAGTTTGTGTGGTTAGTAGCTGGCAGTTTGGGTGTTTTAAATGGCTATGATTTCATATTGTTACTTCAAGAGTCATTGCAATGAGCCAAATTATAGAACTAAACTGGAACCTTTACAGGTGGAGAGATTTCCACCAGGGTGTCATTCTGAGAGTTTCTCTCTAGGACTACTGGGACACTTATGAGATGTATTGATGTAGAAATGACTCTGAAGTCTTTCATATCTAGTGAAATCATCATTGTCCTGGCCAAGTTTTTATCCCCAGTTCTTGCTACCTGGTGGGTACTACCAAGTGTAGTCAGAAGTTATGTTTCTCTTCAGTAAATGTGGGTCTAAGTCTCAAACTGAGGCAGGATGAGTTTGGAATTCCAGTTTCTCTATATTCAAAAATGTTCAGACATTGAAAATAATAATTTAACCCATTGGAATATAAGCATAATAATGTCTATGACAGGAGATTTTTTCTAAAATAAATTTGGTCCATCAGTCTTATTTTCAAAAATCATTTGGAAATGCAAAGCTTGTTAAAAATCAGTGGTCCTTAGAACCCAAGTTACCTCTAAAAGGAGATTTAAATTCACATTTCACTTAGCTGTTTTGAAATGTCTACCAGGTTTGATTCATCAATGATCCTCCAACACATTCCTTTCATCTGAACATTATTACCATGTGAAACATGATTTTCTCCCTTGTTTATATCTCTTAACATCTCCTTCCCTCTCCTCTTCTAATTCTGTAATTGTATAATTTTGTTCTGTCAGTCACTGGGGGTATTTTGCAGGAATGGTGCTTTTCTCAGTGAAGCTGCATTATATTACATCATTGCTAAGAATTCAAAGTATGCTGTGGTAAGTGTCTGGTGTCTGATTAGATTGCTGCAGCCACATCCTGAATAGAAGCTACTATTGCTATCAATGACAATTTTCTCTGTTTTTGATGGTGGTTCACATAGGGAATATATCATAGAAAGACTTTCCTGCTTTGGCCTTCTTTACTCCAAAAATTCTTCCCACTCCCACATCAAGGAGAGTTTGTTCTAAGTTTTTCCATGTCTACCTAACTTTTGTGATTTATCTTAGTTTCTCTTGTCTCTCCACGTTTCACAGCAGTGGGAAGATCCATGCCTCATGACAAATGAAGCCCTGCATGCCCCCAACACACAAGTAGTTTTATCCATCTTTTTGTATAAATTAATAAGTGTAGTGAGGAAAAGCATTATAAATGTGCCTTGTAGTGGTAATTTGGTATTGTGGAAACTTCAGATTAGTGTGGCTGAACTTTGCTTTCTGCTCTATTGGTTTCTAGTCAAAAAAAAAAAAAAAGAAATCTTAGCAATTTTAATACAATCTACTAGAATGTTATATGGGTATTTGTCACATGTGCAATGGCTACTCCAATTGTGACTTTTGAAGAGGATGCATGGGATCCTCATTTATCAATGCAATATCCATTTTACATCAACTTTGATAAAGAAACAAGCAGTCTTGAGGATATAGTGCTGTGGATGTAAATTGCCTTAGTTATACTCCTCTCAGCTAATTAGGAGCAATTCAAGTGAAATCAATATTGTACTGTAGCTTTCTACAGATTCACTTGAAATTTGAATCTAAAGTTATGTACTCAGAGTTATACACATAGTTTCTGCATGTACACACATAACTTGTTAGTCACTGGACATACATTCTTTATGCTTACAAGCCTTTTTAAGCGCAACATGTAGTTTTCTTTATTATTGCAATTCCTTGCTGGCTTGTGGATGAATATAGAAATCCTTAAAACATGATTGTTTTCCTTCACATTTTCATTAGGTTTGATGTACTTTGATGACACCTATGGCTTCCACCATAATCAGCATTGGCACTTGCCAACTCTACATGAAAATATGCATGTGGTCTTCACTTGCAAAAGAGGTATTTCACAGGTGTCCTGACAGATTAAGAAATAAATAAAAATGTACAAATAAAAGCAAACCAATGTCTAACTTCTGTGCAGGAAAAAAAAAAAAAAAAAAAGAAAGAAAAGAAAAGCAATCTGTAAAACAGTACATTGTCTGTATAATGCAATGGGCTCCTGATTAGTATAGGAAGTATAAGAATTAGAACCATATTTTTTGGAACTAGCTTCACCCTCAAACTACAGTCCTGAGGCATGTGTCCACTTTCAATAAATGTAATACCATATTGTTAAATTCCATGATTAAACCCATGGGGAAACAGACAGTGACAAAACTGGATGAAGAATCTTTTTTTACATTCCAGTGTTTTTTTCAGTGGGTAAATACAGAATTATATCTGATTCTGTTCTGCATAAAACTGTGCTTAGGAAATGTTCTGAAAGGACTCATCTTGCATCAGTATTGGATAGGCAAAAGGAGTGAACAGGTCTTTCCCACCTCCAACATGTGTGATCCCTTACTGGAGAGAGCGGTCTGTCATCTGTCAGACAGTGAAATACATGTTGTCATTGAGTAACTAAAGGTCAGTGTTTAGCTGAGCTAGGAGAATAATTCAGAGCAAATCAACTATTAGGCAAATGTTGCCTCTTTTTTGCTTACAAGTTGTCTGCAAATAGATCACAATTTTCTCAAATATATCCATTATTCAGAATTATTTCCTGAATGATTTTGGTGTATAATTATTGGTCTGTTCACAGGCCTTTCATTTTGAGTACTCAGTTTTCAAGCTGTTCTAATTGGACAGATGGATCACATGGTGTATTTCTGTCCTTTGACAGGGTTACTCTTTGACTTCACTTTGAGGTAGCATCTTCTCGATTATAGAGTTAGAGTTTAATGGTCACTGCTATTCTCCTATATGTTCTTATCATCTATGTAAAGGTCTTGTATGTAAATCAACTCACCCAGATTCAGTCCAAGGCATACTTATGTAAATCGGGAGTAAATCTATTGAATCCAAAGAAGTAATATGGTGCAGAACTGGTGTGAGGAATAAGGTCCTTGAGAAATCAAATCACCTTCATAACACATTTCTTCATTATAATGATTTTAATGTTGACTTAAAGTACCTCCCATCTCATATCAAAGTTTGAACTCCATTAATTTGATTTGGATTTCACAAAGATTTTTCTAAACATTGTTCCTTTACTGAATATAATAGAGTTCTTCTTGGGTTACACAAACGTGTGAAACAGGAGCATCTAACCCGAGGATGCTGCAAAAAGACTCATTTGTTTGCAGCCTTGTTTATGTCATTTCTCACATTTCCTCTGTCAAAAGGGCCTGATCCTGCTTTTTCCCTCATGCTCAATATGTATGAGTAATAAGCACTCTGACAGACAAGCTCTAGCAGATCCAACAGTGATGATTTAAGGCATTACCACTGCCAAGCCGCCCATGCTTCTCCTTTCTGGGCAGATACCACCTGCCCTAGCAGAGGCAGTGGATGGAAGAAAAGTTCCCTTGTTCCCAAAAACCCGCCTGCCCATGGCCAGAATGTACAGCAAGAGCCACTGGATCTTAAAACACCACGGCCACATCTGCAAAGCTTGCAACACCTTCGGAGATAATGAAATGACATAGCCCATGTAAAGCTCCCTTAAAGTCATGTTTACGGCATGTCAAAAACACCCCTTTCAAATGCAAACTGTACACAATTTAGAAGTAGCATGCAACAGCCTCTATAGATCGCTGCAGAGTGCATTCAAAACAAACGTGGCATTTGGGAAACTACAGCGTGAACTATAGCCCAACGTAATTGCCAGAGTTGGGTTCTGATTTCATTTTCACTGGTTTTTCATGAGTGCAACTTTTCAAAGATTGTAACTTTTATATCATTCTGAAACCTTGATCCAGCAAAGCACTTACACGCATACCTAAATTTAGATTGTAGATTCAGGGAGCCCGAGATCAGGAAGGGACCATCTGTAGGAGCTCTTCTGTAGCACAAAACACTGAGCTTCCCCTCCTGACTTCTGAGTTGAGCCAAATACTTTAAAGTCCAGGAGCAGTTCCTTTGAAATGAATTTCAATTACCCACCTGCTTTGAATCACAAGCCTGTTACATGGTTTGTTGGACCAAGGCCTCCAGGAAATCAGAATCTGGTCTCCGGCACTCCACATCTTTCCTGAGCTTTCCAATAATTGTTTGAATACAATTCTCTCATTTAAGATTTCCATGCATTTGCCGCTAACAGGTTGGCTTGATAAAGAGTATCAGGACAGTGAACTGCCTGTAGCTGTCAGCTCTTATCCTCAAACTGCAAATCGTGCACAATTCTGCCTGTAAATGTGCATGCCTTTGTCCCTAGCTGAGGAGGAGGAGCAGATGTGAAACTGAAGTTGTATTGCAGTGCTTCTCACATAATGGCACACAGTCTGTGGCCCAAATTCAGCTCCTGGTTATATCAGTGATTGTTGTCCCCATTTACGTTGGCATCAAAGAAGCAAAACACATTAACCAACTTAGGTGCATATGACTGCTAGCATAAGAAATTTGACTGTTTAAAGGATTATTCTACAATTTTCTCTCAAGATGCCTATGTGGCTGAGGGGTGTGCAGAGGGGGGAGGTCTTTAGCTCCAAGAAACATAAGCAGCATTTAAGTGTATTTTTAACGTCACATTTACGTGTCCTCCCCAAACAAGACTTCTCTACTGATGGACCCCCACAAGAATTGACAGAAAACACCGCACAGGATCTTTCACCCATACTGAAGTTCCAACTCCTCACTTCCTTCTGCTGCTTTTTTTCCCTTCCCACCCCTCAATTTCAAATAAAAACAGGAAAGACAAGATTTGGAGATCAAGTCAAATGTCCAATTTATTTTTATAACTTGAAACTGGAACAAACGTTGTTTTGAACGAGCGTACAAATGAAATGGTAGACACATGCTGAACTCAACATTGTGACAATAAGGGAAAAAAAAAGAGGCCAAAAATCTTGTACAGAGAATAAAAGGAACAATAAATATTTCACTAAGCCATATTGAAATGACCTCCAGCCATCTCAACATTTTATCCATAATAAAAAAAAAAAAAAGTGCTCTCGTTTTTTAAACAGAGCACAAATACCAAGCAATAATAAATAGTTCCAAACTTGTAGTAAAAGACAAAACCTCCAAGTAAACAACAAAAGCTCATACAATAAGTAATAGAAAAAGGTAATAAAAATATTTTGCCTTGCCGGTACAAATGCAAACAACTTAAATCAACGTTACTTTGCTTTGCAGTTCTAAAATACAAAGAGCACCATAAAAATGAGTTTGCCTGTGATAAACAAAACCTTGGACTGTCTTTTACATAGGACTGGGATGAAATGCTGATTTTTTGAACCTTTCCTTAAAAATAAGTATTTTTCTTCCTCAAACCAGGTTCTTGGGCCTGTCCTGTTGCCAAGGAAGTCATCTGGAGTTTTGATCCAGACTTCAAAGGCAGCAGGATTAGACACAATGCAAGTAATAAATTCAACCTTGAAATAATAATAATAATTAAAAAATAAAATAAAATTGTGAAGAGAACTATGGCAGCATTCTAGCTATTTTACATCTATGCTATATTGTGCTTATGGCCTAGTAAACTACAGTTCTCCTAAGCAAGAAGAAAAGGAGGGCCATTTCATTACCACTATATCACTACAGTCTGCAGAAACACAACCTTTGTGCTTTTGGGGTGACTTATTGTTAGTTTCAGTAGTCTAAGTCACAAGACTAGACAACTGCTGGTGTTAGCTATCCTGGATTAACAAAAAAAAAAAAAAAAAAAAAAGTAGGGAGACCGGAGCTCCTAAGCAGCTTACTCTAAAATGAAAGGTGAATTAATTCTTAAAGCAAAGAATCATGGACTGAAAACATTGATAAGTGGACCGTTAACTTCTGATCTTCATTACACTGATGTACGTCCAGGGCATTCTGCTGAATTCTGTGATATGACTCTGGTTCTATACAAATATCAGAGTTCTGAATTTTCACCAAAAAGTGAAAATATGCCTTTAAGGGATCAGATTCCTGCCTCAGCTGAGCTGGAGTAATCCAGCACTAAGAGTGATGAATAATTCCTGATTGTTATCAGTTTAATTGAGATCCAAAATTTGTCCAGAAGTCTTAAGGGTAGGTTGCTGGAGCCAGGAAGACATATCTGTTAGGTAGCTGGACCAAATTCTCCCTGCTGTCACACCCATGCCTCTCCAATTGCTCCAGCCGTTCTGCACTGATGAAAGCTGCAGAAGAATTTGGCATGGAAATTCTTTTTGTTTGTTTTAGTTTTACCGTCATTTCCTGCAAGGGCGGTGAGCACTTTCTCCTTCTCCCCTTCACTAGAGCATCAGTGCCTCTTCTGCCACCTGTCTTCCCCTCGACCCAAAAGGGAGAGAGCATGAGAGAGAGAGAGAAAGAACAGCAAAGAAGAGAGACATCAAAAGGCACAGAATTTCATCCCAGTCCCTCAAACATTCAGAAATTTATGGAATGTACAACTCGGAGTGAACAGCAGCAAAGCAGCTAATAACATGGACTGGCAAGACCTGTACATGGAGTAGGTCCTGTTCTGACAGGGAAGAGGAGGACTGTGCCTGGACCAATTTTACTTCAACCTGGTCACAACTGTACCGACAGCGGATCATTTTACCTGTGTCAAAGTGGACGCGCCAGCTCTCATTTTTTGCTATAAAATGCCTTTCTTCCAGAGGGCAGTGGCAGGGAGCAGTGAGTGGGGTGGCCGGGAGAGGGAAGATGTGTTGGACATCTTCTTTTTGGGGGAGGGAGGGATCTCCTCTCTCTCTCTTGAACCTGCAGGGAAGCTGTGGGATGTCGCCTCAGACACCTTTATGGAAACTGGATTTCATTTCTCACGAATAGGCAATAACCATCCAGCCTGGTTCAACCATACCTGGTAAAACCTTGATGCAAGGGGTCCAGGCAACTTTGAAGTTATTTAGAGCCCTGTGGGAACAGCACTTTTTTGTAGGCCATTTCTGACAAAAAAAAAATAAAAATTATATATACAACTAAAATTATTTCTGAACAACAACAACAAAAAAATTAAAAATAAAAAAGCACTTAATTATTTTGTTTTGTTTCTTTTACTCAAAGGTCGTCTAACAACCCCCTTTTTTCCTGTACAATAAGGACTTCACATACAAATTTTTTTTTATTTTTGTAATATTTTATCCTGCCAAATTAAAAAAATATATTATGGCAGCCTGTTTGTTTGTTTTTATTTTTATTTCCAAATTCACTAACAAAAAGGTACATTAAATCCCTTTAAAAGGACAAGCGTACAGTTAAAAAATTACAAGCTTCAGTAAAAATACAGCAAGTGCCTACATCATATGAATCAACCAATATCAATATCCATTCCAGAAGGGGAAGGGAAGGAGGAATGGGGGAGAAAAAAAGAGAAAAATAGGTACAGGTCAGAAACGTGATTTTTTTTTTCTGCAAAGCAATAACAATATTAAGCACTTTTTTCTACATACTTTTTCTACATGGTGTAGCAATCACCTTTTAATCCCCAAATACAAGATTCTATACATTTTTGAAATAAAAATTCAACACCCAAGGCAGAAAAAAATTTACTAAAACTCAAGACTTTACAGTTACAGTGACAAGAACAAATTTATAGACCCACCATTTAAATTTTACTGCAACATTTTCAAGGAAAAAAGAAAAGGTTTTTTTTTTTTTTTTCTTTCTGGTTTTGTAAAATGCCCAGGCATTCTCCATTATTACAAATACTGGTCCACTTTTACAGTAATCAAGAAATTTTAATATATATAATATATACTAAAACCCCGTCACCAAAAGAAAACAATATACACATGGCCATTATGGCATTTTTTAATAACCTATTAAGCAAACTTTGAAAAAAAAAAAAAGATTGCTCAAACACACATACACACAATTTCTTTTTTACCCTTGTATGTATTCAATACTGTAAACGTATTTTAAGACAGAGTGCACTAAATTTAACTTTTAAAAAAAATTAGCCGTTGTTCCTGAATTGTTTTTTCTCATTCAATGATAACAACTTGTAATTTGTGTCATTTGAGTTTTAATTCAGCAGTAAATCATTTCCATTCCATTTCCTAAGCAGCGTTGTCCTGAAAAAAAAAAAAAGGCTGAGAATAATTCAGCTAATGGATGTCCGAAGTTGTGCTGGGTATACATCTTCATTTGATTGGGTCTTATGGCATTTTCATGTCCACTATCTTCAACCAGTAATTTTTTTTTTTTAAGTAAATGTGGCTCTTTTTTTCTAAAGAATGTACTTTTCTTGTTTTACTTTTTTTTAAAAGTCTTTTCATTTCACAAAAACATTTTGCATTTGTCTCAAGAGACTCAAATAGGAAGATCAGTTTTCAAGGCACTCACGTCAAATTGAATGGCAGTAGAAAAACTGTCCAATAAATTATTTTTATTTATTTTTCTTTATAGTGCCAGTATTGTGAATGCCATGCTTAGCAACACTGACACTTAATCTCAGCTGTTCCCTTACAGTTTAACCCACCTTTGGGCCAAGTAGAAGAATATGATGTAATTTCTTGTTGAGAAGCCATTTTTCTCTTAACCACAAACAAAAGCTTTAAAGTGCGGGTCAACATAATTAAAATCTCTAACCATAATTGTCCACTGTTTGTTAATATTAGTCATAATGGGCTTTGAAAAATTTAAAATTTGAAAGTAGAGCAGGTGCATTTTTCTTTTCTTTACTTTTTTTTTCTGTCATAATGCTTTTCTCATAATACAACTAACTTCTGTTCCTAATTAAGTCAATGGGAAAACTCTTAACGACTTCAGTGGGAGCAGAATCTTGCCAAGATAGGTAGATCAACTGTAATTTATTTTTTCCTTTCCTTATAATAATGCCATTGTACATCATAGAAGATAGTTCTGATATTTCCATTCACAAAACAAATGACTATGAGTTGAGACTTTTCACTGAGAAATTGCCACTTGCCCATCCTCTAGTAATTATTTCAACTACAGCAAATCTGGTCTAAAGGAGAGGCACATACAGACGTCCTGGACTCAGAAATATGTTTGTGCAGTTTAAAATGAAAAAAGATGGCATTTGGCTCCTCTGAGGTTTGAAAAGAATATTACAATACTTGAGATGTACTTTTACTGTCTCTGTGAAAAGTGGCAGGAGGGGAAGAAGGAGGGAAAAAAAAAACCAAAACTGACAAAATGGCACCGTTCTGTTGCCATAGCTTTAACAACAAGAAGAAACTATCTTGTAATAATGCACAATTAAGAATGTTACTCTTTTTTGAATGTAGCTGCCGTCTGCACCTATGTCTTTTTAGCTGGCATGACTTTAATGATGAAATCCATCTATAAAAGGCCTCTATCGTTAGTGACATTGTCAGTGCTACATAATCCACCCAATTCCAAAAGAAAGTGCTAATTTTAAAGATTGTTATCCGCTGTACAATTTTGTTTTCACTAATCTTCAAGGTTATTTAAAAGAGGAAAGGAAAAAAAAGGAGGTGGGGGGAGGATTTGGAAAGAAAGAAAGATCTCTGTTAAAATGCTGGCTTCTTCACAAGAAATTACACATGCTTAGCTTAAATTTCAACAAAGCAGCGGCCCAAAAATTATAATTTAAAAAGATATGTTTCACCCCTACAATGCAAGTAATCTCAGGCTACGACTGGGTAAAATTAAAAAGGGATACCCAACAAAATTTTAAAAGAAATTTAAACAGAAAGAATAAAAAAAAGTACCTGCACATGCCAAAAAATTACAAAAACCCAATAAATACAGAAATTATTGCACAGTTAAAAGGCTCCACAATTTTTACTGCCTTAATCAACCCTCGGGTTTAATAGAACTTTGTAGACACAGGTTATATTTAAGTGCCAAAGTCTGGCACCTACCATAGTTATGCTAAGTTATGTTTACGGAGGCAAGTTAGGTCATCTTTTCTCAGTTGGCAATAGTTAAACTGTACAAATAAAATGTTACCTAGACCCCTGAAATTTAACCTAGCGGGGGGGAGGGAGGGGAAGGGACAGGGCGGGGGGGGTGGGGGGGGCTTAGCTTCTTTCTGCCTGCTCAATTTTGACGTCATTTGTCAGCAAATGTTCTCCATGCCACTTTTTCATGTGTTTCTCCAGGGTGCTGTAAACACTGAAGGGCATCTGGCAAATGTCGCAGCGGTAGACCTCCTTCCCTATCTGGCCATGCGTTTTCATGTGACGCGTCAGCTTACTGCTCTGGGCACATGCATAGTTGCAGAGCTCGCATTTGTAAGGCCGCTCTCCAGTGTGGCTCCGACGGTGCACCGTCAAATTGCTGCAGTTCTTAAAGACCTTGCCACAGTACTCACATGTATCGCTCCTGCGCCCTTCCTTCGAGCTGGGTCGCCCGGGGCCCGGACCACTGATGTGGGGGGTGCTGCCTCCGCTGGCTGTGCCGCTGCGCCCTGAGAGCCCCCCGTCCAGCATGTCCCCCGGCGGGGTGGAGAAACGCAGGCTCCCGTTCTCCGATGAGTGCTCGGAAGAGGTGGCGAAGGGGGATTGTCGGGAGTCTGTGAATCCTAGAAACGGATCCTTCATGAAGTGCCTAGATGCTGCGTACCCTACCAGCCACTGGGAGTAAACGTTTTCGGAAGGTATTATTGTTGCTGGTGGCAAGTCCAAATCTTTCTCAACCTTTATTCTTTTAGACGAGTTGTTTAAACTGGGGCTCGTGATAGGTGTTGGCTTGCGAGGGAACAAGTTTGGGAAGGGCTCGCCTGGGCCAAAGTTTCTTCCATTGACCGTCCCTTCCTCGGTGCGGTCCAGCTCTCCTACCACCGAGTCTTCATCACCTGTGTCTCTCGGACAGAGGTCTCGAGGACACAAGTCTCGCTGGTCAGAAGACCTTTTCATGAAGCTACTCCTCTTCTGTTTCTCAGCTAGCATGTCGTTGTATTGCTGGATGGCACCGAGACTTACATTCTCTATAACTTTTCCTAGGACGAGGGACTTCTCGTCCGGCAGCGATTTGGAGCCATTTTCTCGGTTACGACTCAGCTCTGAGTCCATACTGAAGCTTGACTCTGGCCTGCTTTCATTTTCCAGCTCCTCTTCCTCCTCCTCCTCCTCTTCCTCTTCTTCATTGTCATGGCCCAGGGAAGGATCACTCTCGTTCCTGAAATCTGTCTCACCGGGTTTCAGTCCCTCTCCAGTGAGTTCACTTGTGCCTGGCTCGGGGGAACTCGTGGTGGACAGTCCATCGTCTGACCTGCCTGTCATGGAGCCAGCTTTATGCATATGCGTTTTCATATGACGCTTTAGCTTACTGGCCTGGGAGCAAGCGTGGTCACAGAGCTGACATTTGTAGGGCTTTTCTCCTGTGTGACTTCGCCGATGGACAATAAGGTTACTCTGGAACTTGAATGTTTTCCCACAGAATTCACAGGACTTGCTCTTGGCCTGAGGCTGGGGAGGCGTAGTGCTGCTGGGGGGCATGGGGGGCAGTGGCGGGGTGCTCAAAAAAGGTGATTTAGGACTCGGCTGGAAAGGATTCAAGAGGCGATGCATAGGGTTGGTGCGACTGGGCGAGACTGGCGGAGGGGTGGAACTGTTTCCTGCCAGCTCTCGAAGCCTTCTGGAGAAATCCATCGCTGGGGACTCAATTGCCATGGGGTTTAAACGCATAACTCTGTCAAAGGCACTGGGATGCTGGGCAACTAACCCCATTTCTTCGGCACTAAGGCGATGTGGATCCAGATGATGACGAGGTGGTGGGCTGAACAGTGGAGGCGTGTTTGGGAGCCGACCCTCACCAAAGCCTGGGTGTTCACGCAAGATGGGTCCTGTCATCCGTAGAAGATTGAAAGGGTTGTTGTCTCCAAGGAAATTCATCAGCGGGGACTGTGCAACAGTCTCTGGTCCCAGAGGAGGAGGGATGGTGATGCGTGGAGTAAGGGAACTGTTTGAAGGGCTTGTTTCCAGGTAGATGCGGAATCCATGTGTGTTCTGGGCATGCTGTAGCAAGAACCAAGCGCTATTAAAAGGCTGCTTGCATGTTGTGCAAATATAGCTTGAAGGCTCATCTTTACCTATAAAAGAAAAACAGAAAGAACACTCAAAAAATAATACAGTGGAGAACATTTAAATACAGTTGGCATGCACTTTATTTTGCTAACACATTTCCTCCTTGGCATTTCTGAAAGAAGGACTTAATTGCAATGTATTGACTGATATAAATTGTTGAACAGCACATTTACTCACCACACTTATTCACTTAACATGTATGACAAATATCACACATACGCACCGGTGCTATATACATTTATATCCTCCAACTTGCAAATAAAACCTTTTATGACGCATGAGGATCCAAATCCTTTCACATGTTTATTCCACAAAAAGGAATTTGTTTCAAGGGATTTATGGCTACATGTGAAAGTCAAAGAAAATGCGGTATAGTAGGTTTTATGGGGCACCTGCAAGGAGCTTCAGTATCATTTTCACTCTTTCATTTTATATTTTTATATACTTCACGCACCAGTCCCCTGAGATCTTGTTGAATTTAATTTATACATGCTTCAGTCATGCCAGCACTTCCATTTTTAAAATACTATGTAAGTATTTAGCTGCACAAGTCCTATCTGAGTCAACAGGAGCTTGGAAAATGTACCCTTGCATAAGCCACTTTGACATTATTTTTGCCAAAACACCAAGAAGCCACTCAAATGAAACATCCGGTAATGAAAGCCGACAGCACAGTTGCAATTAACAGTAACAAATGTCGGGCCGTGCTTCAACTGTGTCCCGAGAATTTCTGAGCCTGAGCCTGCCCTCCAATACAGTAACGCTCACTGGAGCCAGAAACATTGTTCTGTTTGCCTTTCTAGCCTCTTTGAACAACTGCATAAAGGTGGAAAGCATTCCTTTAACCTTGATTCAGCTTTACATAAAGGACAGGTGTGGACAAGTCTGTGCTACAGTCATAATTTTGCTAGCTAGAAAATTCCAGTCCCGGGCACAATATAAACTATGTGCTATCTTCAAAAAGCACTTTCCCCACACACACACCCCCAACCCTTTTTCTATGCCTCTGAAAGACTGTGATAAATTTATAAATACCTGTCAACCTGAACATCATGATCCAGGATTTATTTTTTTTCTTAAAACAAGGGAGAGGCATCCTGAAAAACAACTCCCCACTTTGGAAAATCTACAAGTAATTTTTTGCTGGACAGTTTGTTTGTTCATGAAAGCGTGCATTTTAACCCCACTGTACCTAAATGCACTGAACTTCTTGCAAGTTCAAAACCTGGACCTGGCTCCCCACCATGTCTGTGTAGCACCCCCAGCCTCCCCACCAGAGCACGGGTCCAAAGCTGAGCTGTACAGCCCATGCCTAGACAGGGAAGTGCGATTCAGAGCAGGCCATTGCTTGAGTTTGAAAAGGGAAAAGTTTATAAGGTGAGCAGAACTGTATCATCAAAACTACCTTTGTGAAGAAAAATGACTCATAGCAGTAAAAAAAAAAAAAAAAAAATTAAATCTGGGGCACACCAGGAGCGGAAGGATTGCTGCTGGCTGAATTTTCCTCTTCTAGCTGTTGCGGGAACGGCTGCTGCTAACAAAACCTACAAAACCCTAGACAAGAAGACTAGGGGATTATCTGCCTACCTATCAGCCTGTCAGTCTATCTAATCTTATCACCAATGAACATCCACAAAGGCGTAAAAGAACAAGCATCTATCAGATTGGGACTTATATACAAAGGTATGTGATAAATGTGGTGCAGTTCCTCCCACTCCTATTGATTTCACAGGGCTGTTGCTGTGGATAGCAGCTTCAGACCCTGATTTCAGAGAATCCAGGTGTCCACAGCCAAGAAAAACTCTGCCCAACGCCACGGGCATGTCCGACTGACGCACCCCCACACCCAGGCCCTTCATGCCGCTTCGCACCGGATGCGCTCAGTTGTTCTGATTAATCTCTAGCAACCACTACTGAAGAAAAAAACAAGTTTGGGAGCTGTGTTCTGCTTGGAAAAAAAGTGCCCATAACTGCTATTGACACTAATGAAAGCTACATACAAACACTGAAAGGAACTGATACATTATCCCTTAAAATCTACTCAGCACTCAGGCAGTTAGGGAGTTTTATGTCAGCTCTGCAGCCAAAGCAACAGTAAATGCTCCCATTATTACTTCAAATATTTAAATTTCTGTTTCTTACAGAAATATGATGAAAATGTCTAGACGTTTAACTTTTCTTGCCCGGCAACATGTGTAGTATGAAAAGTGACAGAAATCACTGAAGCAGACTAAAGTATATAACATACTCTGTCAAAAGCTTTTTTTAACAATATGTTTTACCTCAGCTCACCCTAGAATAGATTTTAATAAAGCCCCTTCTGAAGTGTGATCTAATAGCAAATGAAGTGCAGCATCTTACAAGGTCATATATCTTCAAATTAAAGAGTGCTCTGCACCCTTCACCTTCATTTTATCCACTCTAATTAATCTATTTATTACCCACAGCTGTTCGATTCTTTCATTTTTAAAGTCACAGGGTGTTTTCTTTTTTGTTTTTTTTTTTGTGTTTTTTTTTTTTCCCCTTTAAAAAATAAAGCATGTGAGTGTGTGTGCATGCATTCTCCTTGCTTAGCTCAAGAGCTGACAGGAGGAAGAAAGCAGCTGTGCATTAGACGGCAACAACAGCAACACGTTTACTTCAGCAGTGGCACATACGTAAGGAGAAGAATTCCTGAGCAGGCTGAAGATCAAGGCCAATCTAAAACTGAAATGGCTGATTAAAAAAATTACCCTCAAAATGGCAGCTGGCTGGATTCTTGCTACTACACGTTATGAGGAACTGAGATGTTTTGTTTTGTTTTGTTCTCCAAAACTTCACCTCCATGAAATCCAAGTGAGGAAAGTAAACCCTCTCCTTTTTACTTTTCTTTCAAACAGCAAATTAGTGCTATTAGTGATGTAAGATTTACAAGCTAGAAGTCGTAGAACAGCTTTCTCTTCCTTTTTTGCTTTTTTTTAGCTTTTATGCTCCTAAACACTCATCTTCAAGAGATCCCTGCACAACGGCAAAATTAACTGCAGGCTGCCTGGCTACCAACCTCTGACTGCTCTATGAGTGTTTGTGTGTGTGCCTGTGTGTACGTATACATATATGTATGTATGTATATATATATATATATAAACTTTCACAACCCTCAAAGACTCTCCCCAGACTCCTCCTTTAAAAAATAAAAATAAAAAATAAAATAAAATAAAATAAAATAAAATAAAATAAAATAAAATAAAATAAAATAAAATAAAATAAAATAAAATAAAATAAAATAAAATAAAATAAAATAAAAAATAAAACATTCATTTCCATATTATCACTTCATGGTTATCTTGCCTAGAAGTTGCCCTGAGCAGTGTAGATGCTCACTTTTAAGAACAGAACAATGTCAAAAAGTCTTTGAAGATCCACTCCGAACATTTTTGTATTCAAAAACTTACTAAATATTTTAAACATGCCCAGAAACAGCCACGTATTGCTCAAGAATGATCCTTGTATTTAATAATGCAATGCACCTACACTATAAAACTCTTTGTTATAAGGCTATTTTTGATATATGGCTATCTTAATCCCTAGCCACCTGCACTGAAGTCTGTCTAAATACCCACTTTATGACAACTAGTCATATAGGCTTTGCCATGTGTAGTCTTTATTGCTTTAGCATGTGCTTGACATTAAGCATGGGAGTAATCAACACCAGAGAAACTTAAGCACAGGCTGAAGTGCTCTGTTGGATAGCGATGAAATTATTCATGTGCTTAAAGTTAAGCACAAGCCAAGACTTCATTAACACTGTTCAAGGAATTGTCCATGGATTCAACCCTCCAGTC
The DNA here is from genome assembly GCF_964211835.1 of Anser anser. Lineage (NCBI taxonomy): Eukaryota > Metazoa > Chordata > Aves > Anseriformes > Anatidae > Anser > Anser anser. The sequence continues at coordinate 53,745,371 of NC_139725.1, forward strand.
TGTAAATAGGCTTGATTTTAGCAACCAATGCCTCAAGTATAATTTTTTTATCTTTATGTTGTGGGAAGGTATGATGAGACATCCAGGCCACAAACCCTGAGTATGTTGGCAGTGGTGGCTTTAAGACTGCACTAAATATGAAGAAGTACTATCATTGGAGTTCAGACACCTCACAGGTTTGTAGGGCCGAATCCTACTGAGATACCAGTGTACAGATACAGAAATCTTGACTTTAATGCTAGCAAGGACTATGAAATAAAGAAGTAAAGGATCTTAACAGCCTTAAAGGTTACTCTGGTCCCATTCCTGGGCCAAGGGATGTCCATATCTTTGCATCTGTTCATACCCATGTTAGATGCTCTATTACCCCACTTCAAAGGCCACTCAGATGGAGAGTCTATAACTGTTTTAAGTCTATCGCATTCTCTCACTTCTTTACTATATGAAGGTTGCCCAGTTGCCTAATCTAAACCTTTCTTCCTGCAATTTAAGATGGTAATATTGTGTCCTACCTACATGGACATGAAAAACACAGGAAACAATTTAGTCTTCTTCTCATAGGCCATACAGATAACATCCAGCCCAGTGATTTGCAGTTGAGCCAGTTCATGTCTTTTAGCAACCCCTTCCCCCAGCTCAACTTGGAAATATCAGCTGGGAGAGAATCTACTGTGCCTGTCTGTTGGGTAGTCTGTGCCAATGGTTGACTATCCTCAGTGTTAAAAAAAGCTGTCGTCTTTCTGATTCAAATTTCTGAGTTCAACTGCCAGCTATTAGATCTTTTTATGTTTTTATCTGGTAGATTAAAACCTCCCTACTATCTTCTCCCAAAGTAGGTAATTATAAACTACAAATTTATTGAACACTCACCTTTTCTGCTTATTGTGACATAAGATGGTCTCCTCCAGAAATATTAAAATGTGTTCCCTCCATTACTGCATGACAGATTATATTCCATTCAAAATGTCAAAGCCATAATGAGCTTTTTTTTTTTCTGTTTCATGAACAGCACAAAACAAAGTTAAATTTGGATTCTGCTTGCCAAATTCTGTCCTTGTGGAGGGCACTAAGAACACACAGGTAGGTTTGCCCAACTCAGAACAAGAGTAGCCTGGATCTGTGGACATTCATCCCACTGTAACAGGCAGCATGAATTCCCTGACTTACATGTCCTCTGCAGTCTGGCTTGTATCACGTAGTGATACACAGATCTTCCATGCCCAGTTGGTACATGACTTTCTGTACACTCTGAATGCTGAGCGCCTTTGCTCTGGAGATAAATTTCCCTCAAAATATCCTCAGTTATTCTGGATACCATAAACAATAATCAGTGTGAGATAAGAACTGTTAAGAATTCATTATTTTCTGCTGGGCTACAGTGACATCCAGTGCCTTACAAAGCCTCCCCTCAGCATGCCTGAATAATTGCATTAGCTTTAACAGAGAATGAACCCCCCCCGACTTTTAATCACCCACCCATAGCCCCTGCCAGGAGGGGCTGCACTGCGTACCAAGTCAGGTCCACATAACTACTGCCATTCTTTACCTCTAGCAATACTTTCCAGGTAATGTTTCTGGTTCCCTTTACAAAGTTACAAAAGCAGCAATAAAAATGTTAAGGAATTTTAATGCTGCTTTACTGCACCTTTAGAAGTTCAGGAAAAGTAGAAACTTGGAAGCTTTAAAGAAAGGACAACTTTTATTGTAGCACTCAGGAACAGACATGTATCAGGTTCCTACAGTCTTTCCACCAATGTTACTCTCTTCTCCCACTTGATTTTTAATGAGCATTTAAATAATTACTCCTTGTTATTACGATGGTTACTCTAATAATACCAATAAAGGTAGCGTAGATGCTCCATAAAAAACACACCTTTAATTGAATTATTATTAAATTAAAATGCCATAATTGAGAACACTAGTTTAACAAGTCTCCTTATAAGACCAGCTGACATTAAAGAGAAGGGCATTAAATACTAGAAAGATTTAGTGCTTCATACTGAAGAAAATATATGCTTCTACGTGGTTTGACAGATCACCTAGACAAGGACCAAATACTTTCCAGGTGCCTGCAGTATGGATCTGCAGTGTGAACTATTTTGGTTCATAACGAATGCATCATCAGGTATGTAAAAATATCTGTAATATAAGTCCAAAACAAAGCCATTACCTTCACTGTCTTTCTGCTGAAGAGGTTTTATAAGCCATATTACCATTTAAACTACTCAAGTTAGCAAGAACATTTAGTTACGTAGTTTTATGACTGAATGCTGTTGAATACTATAGCTGAACACTCCCAATATTCTGGGGGAGTTTTGCCCTCCCTGCATTCCTTAGGGTGTTTGGAAGTGCTGCTACCTCCATTTCACAGAGGGACTGACAGTCTTCACTAGAGAGACTGAGGTGTTAGGTTCAAGACCGAGTGGGGATCACCACTGCCAGTCCAACACCAGTCATTAGTTTTAAATACCAAATGCAAAGGAACCATTTCCCTTTATACTTCTCTTCATTTTAATTTTGTTTTGATAGCCACACAAGCTGAAGATGTAAAACAAGTGCAACTCCTCTACCGATCCCCAGAGCTAACACAGTGCATCCATCCCTACACTGTCTTCTCTAAAAAAAGGGCTTGAAAGAGACTTGCAGCACTTCCTGCTGAGGGTGACAGGGACTATCACCAACAATTCATGAAGTAAGCATCAACTGGCGACAAAAGTTGGTGTTTTATAACTTAGCAAGATGCCTGCAGTCTCACAACCTAAGCACCTCCAATTCTCCACTCAGATAAACAGCCACACTCTCTCATAAAGCTCAGCCGACCTGAAGTGCATCTTAGTCAAGGAGAGGAGATGAAGGTTCTAGTTGCAAGAGCCCAAGCATGAGGGGCCATACAGCCTGTCATCATCTGGAAATGGGGAATCTCAAGATGAGGTCGGTGAAAGAGAAGAATGTGACAGGGAAACAAAGATTAAATGTTTTTAAGAGGTGGATGGAAAAATAATAAAGTCTGAAGGAGGCGAAGTAACTGAGAAGTGTTACTTCTCACTAACAGAATCCTGTCTCATCCCATACTTGGCCCTGTTCTCTTTTCTTGCCTTGTCCTTTGAATAGCCTATCTCCTCCAGTGCCATCTTCAAACAGAACAAAAATCACGACTTCTTGCAGTATTCTTCTCCCACACACTGCCTGCGTGCTTTACAGCCTTCCCCATCCTGTTCCTACCTTGACTACTGGGACTGTGCGTTCTCTACAGAGATTATGCAAGAAGATTTATGCCAAGAGCACCTACAAACCCCACAAGACCCTCTTATTCCTGGCTCTGATTTTAATTAGCAATGTGAATATTCTTGAGAGCATTTTCCACCTGTTGAAAAAGGTCTACGATAGCACTGGTTAACACCTTTATTGAAATATATTAATATTACACTAATATTAGTAATATGCTTAAACAATTAATTATTTCTATGCTAAAGCCAACTGCCAAGCTCTGTCTTTGCTGGATTAAATTCTTTGGGAAGCCTGTCTTGTTTTCTGAAGTCACTTGTGCTTTTCAGTAGTGAGGGCAATGCTGATCATATTTAGGCAGAACAGAAAGTCATCTCTTTATCATTCTTGTAATAATAAATATATTTTTGCAAAATAACCTATTTTATCATGAGTGGAAATTCTAAAAGATTAATTGCCAATCATATTGTCAAGAAGTCACACCGTCATGCTGTTTATCTACAGCCAATCCTCTCACAATTCCAAGAACAAAGAGCATGAATCCGTGAAAGACTGAGATATCCAACTGATACCTTAAAATCATACTCTTAGACAAACTCTGATTTGAATTACCCTGCTATGAATTCAAAGTAGCTCTGACCACCACTGCAGCATTCTGAGTTTTTCCACATAAGTTATACTAGGTTATCACAAACAAGGATCTTAACTAGGCTTATATAATAATATTAAAAGTCGTGATTTTTTTTTCATTTAACTTTCCCCAGAAGTATTTTATATGTCCTCCCCAGCATTTATGCTTACAAAAAAAAGGAGGTTGCAGGCAGAATACAGCCATGCATAACACAAACAGATGCTTCCTGCTTCTTAATGGACACAGGCGACCTTTGGCTGCAGATACAGCTTGTGTTCAATAGTCCCATTTTCAGTGAGACTTAATCATACCTCAGAACTGTACTGCCAGATTCACATAAATGAGCCAAATGCACAGCTCAGTTTAATTTCTAGTGCATTACAAAATGGCAATATTATATTTTTAGGTATAAAATGTCAATAGTCATTTGGGGCAACTTCCTTCTGGATGTCCAATTTCTCATTCCTTAACAGAGCTTGTGGCTTACTGGAAGTTAATGTTCAGCCTACAGAAGTGTAAGAAGTGCTTTTACTTAGTATAGAAAAAAAAAAAAGAAAGAAAAATGCATAGCAAAAACTGGACTCACAACATAGGAATTTTGACCCAGAAGGACTATTAAAATAGAAGATAAAAAACGTGTTTTTCATCTCTGAACATCTTCTTCTAATTGGTGTTAAATTCTAAAATACAAAGGCAATTTATAAAACCGAGAAAGGGAGAAGTGTGAAAAGTAAGGAGCAAACAGGAAAATCAATATCAAAAGATCAATAGTGAATGAGTTAACTTTTAAATTAGCCCTTTGTGATACAACTGTTTCAATTGACTCCACCTTTAGCATCCAAACAGCTTTGTGTCTTTTAGTTAGTTTCTTTGAACCATCAGCTGGCAGATTGTAAGGACATTTTACAAACCTACTGCATAAAATAGTGAAAACCATCAGTGAAAATGGGGAACATAATAAAAGAGGGTAACTGTACCCACTGTACAGATGAAAAGACCATAGGAATACCCCTGGCTGGTGGTTTTATATATAGGATCCCATTTACTGCATTCATGAAAAACCCTTGTACTGCTCAAGGACACTTTTAGGCCTTTTCTTTTGCATAAAGTATTCAAATGCATTTGAAATAATGTCAGTCTTTTCTACAACATATGAAATATGCCAGCAGCTTCCCTTTAAATCGGTTTCCTGTAAGTAGTTTTGTTTGAAAACTGGCAAGTGCCGGGATTTCTTTTTTTTTTTTCCCACAGAGTTTTCTAAGGTGCCATTTTCTCATCTTACAAGCAGGAATTCTGAGTAATCTGAATAGGAGCTTAAAGGAGAATACATAAAGGAAATTGTCCATGTCATATATGGAAAAATAAAGAGTAAACCAGTAAACAGTAAAAGAAAAAAAAAAATAGAAAAAGCCAAAGGGTGAAAACAAATCTCCTTGTTGGTTTTTTTTTTCTTCTTTTTTTTTTCTCCCCAGGAATACTTCAGTCTGTTTTACTACAACTCTTTCTTAAGGGTATTAGGTGCCTATTCATAGTTAGTAAATGAAATAGCATTTTTGTTTTAATTCATTGCTTCTTTAACAAATGCTAACTCCCATCTCTGCTTCTTTAAATCCACAAAATCTCCACGTTCAATCCTAAGAAGTAATATAAAGGCTGTAAATCTTGTTTTAATGGAATGTACATTTAGCTATGAGGAGATAATTGACGTTATGGAGGGCCTAGATGCTGAATTATATAGGTTATCTAATACAAAGGGGACTCATTACTGAAGCACTACAAACAAGTAGTAATATATGTATATTGTTCTGAGTGGCGTTATAGCAAAAGTGTTCGGGTCTGCAGGGATTTATAAAACACAAGAAAACAGCAGACATGCACTTGTAAATTTGTCTCATTTGTCTCTGAAGTTAAAGGTTATTCCCTTGATCTGAATTTGTAATAAAAACATGCTAGACTAAGGTTTGTGGAGAATGTTTGAATATGTAAATTGTGTATAATGATAGGCAATTATAGGGTAAAAACTGGACCTTATGAATGTTACAGAATTGCATGGAGCATCAAAGTATTTTCCTTCAGATGAAATATTTATCTTTTATGCATGTTATAAGCACTTTTTCAAAGGTATTCAGCAACCTATTTGAGCGGAGAGTTGACAAAAATCAAACCATTACAACCGACTAAGACTGTGGGCTTATGCACAGGAGAAGCCACAGCTTTTTACAAAATATACATAATAAATCTCTTGAACTAATGGTTCCGGAGATGGATCCTCAAGGACAAGTTCCACTGATTTTCACTCCCTTAGATGAAAGCTGGTCAGATGTTTCTGGATTTTTTTAAAGAAGCTGTGGGGGTGGAAGCGTGGGGAGGGAGGCTGGGGAGGGTAACTAGGTAAGAATGTGCATTTTCCTGGACTGATTCAACAAAACCCTATTTCCCTTTCAGTTAGTTGGCTGCTGTTTTCGGGAATTTAAAAAAAAAAAAAAAAAAGGAAAGAAAGAAAGGATGCTGCATCAAGAGAGGCAGGAGTAAAGCCAGGAGATGATACTGTAGTTTATGCTACTGAAGATAAGGTTTTCTCCTTCTCTGAGCACGACAGTCTGTTCAGGTTAACCAACTGCAGTGTTAGAATAACTCCAGCCGACTTGTCACAGAGTACAAAAGTCATCAGCAACTGAATGTTCTTTTCTGCACCGCAATTAAGACGAATCAATACGACGTGCCACAAATGGTATTTTACTCTCAATAAGAACTCGGGCTGAGTTTATTCAGAATATTTTAGCGCTTCCCCAGGGGATTTTGGTCCGACGCAGATGGCAAATAAAGTACTCAGCCTAGGGCTAGAGCACATTATGCTAATTCTAATGTCAGATGTACTTTAATATACAGCTCTATTTAATCACCCCATTATTTCACATTTCCATATGAAAAACCTGCGGCACTTCTGCAGAGCTTTCACTCTGCGACAATGCCAGCTTCCTTCAACTAGCTCCCTGCGAAACAGAAAAGAAGACTGGTCATTCTCGCCAGTCAAAATGTTACAGTTTCAAAGTTTTAGTATTCCTGAATTTAAAGTGGGTCTTCCAGCACAATTAGCAAATCGCTCTGCTAGAATGCTGATATGTACAAAATGCTAAGGAGGTGTGATTTAAAAAAAATAATAATAACAGCCCTCCCTCCATGCCGCATCCACTTGTGCACGCAGACATACGCAGGCACACATCTTGAGTCTGCTTGCAGAATAGGAATAATAAAAATAATGAAAATATTTTCCTAGTGCAATTCAACCAATATTCTCACCACTTGTCACCAAAACACTGCTATTCCTGGCTGGATGGCTTTCGTTACTTAGAAGAACAGACATGGCTGGCACAGCTGCCAACCTACAGATGTCTCGGAATAAAACCTTCCTTGTGTATCAATAATTTTTGCCTGTAACAAACTACACTTCTAATTAGATTTAGAAGCCATACACCTTCAGCATGGGCCACTATCCAAATTATCTGAAAATTCACCTTGATGCCACATCTCTGGTGACCACAGAAATTGAACGATGGACTTGAAGGCAAAATGATTCCAAACTGGATTTGCATTGAAAAGAATGAGGGAAAAACCTTTTCTATGGAGCTGGGTTTATTTTCAAGCCATCTAGACTTTAGATGCACAGGCAGGGAAAGCAGAGGCAATCTTTGGAGCACCTCTTCAGTGGCTTTCCCAGCTTTCCCTTCATAGCATTTCTGTGAAGGACCCTTAATTCAGTGTTCGTGTAGAGTCACAAGTGAAACGAGCTGCATGGTCTCAACAAAATCCTCCCCCAGTTTGGCATCACTGGGGCTCCATGATAACTACCACTGCACATCAGGGGGAGCCAGGTCAGGACTGGATTATTCTGAGATGCTATCAGAGGAATGCACGAAGCTTAAATGGATCAGTTTTCTAATGATTGCACTAAACCTACAACATATTTCACCCCCCCCCCCAAAAAAAAAAAAAATCTATTTAGAAAAAGACCTACTTTTTCCTCCTTCAGTTACCCAATCTGAATCCTTTAAAAATTGTTCAGCAAAGCATGCAGCAGCCAGCACCTGGGGCCAGACCTCACCTGGTTTCACTGCATCAACATTTAAAGATACAGAACTGCTCTGCTGTGCCTTGACACGGCATATGTCACAACTTCCATGTCCTATTTTAAACACATTGCATGATATCCCTCACATTGAAAGCCAAAATTCTTATATTCTAAAGCTTTTGTTATATATATAATGAAATACATATATATATAACAAAAAATATATATACCCATATACTTTTAAATATATACATCCACATATACACCAATGTGTCTGTGATATATAGATAGATATATATAAAGCAATTTGTTCTCTCTACGAATGGCTATGAATATAGCATTGTGCCGGAAGGAGAAAGGGGGCTGAGTACAGGGCACAGGTGCATCCTTTTCCAGCTATTCCAACTAGACCTTAAAATACCCAGCTCGATCCTAGGGGAAGCAGATACAACAGTTTCATCCTCTCGGAAGTTTTGCCTCAATAGAAAATACAGCACAAGTTAATTTAGTAAATTAGGGCAGCTTTAAGATTTATTAAGTAGAGAATATCTCACCCTGGATATGAGCAGTTAAATTCCAAAAAGGAAGAGGAAATGAATGTTTAATATCCTAATACAAAGCCCACCAAAGTCAATGTGAATCTTTCCACTAACTTCAATGGGCTCCACACGAGGGTCTTCTTCCACACTGGGATTTGTTAGTCTCAAGACTCCGTCTTCAATGTAGGGATAAATCTGGTTTGTGGTGGTGTAGTTAAAAGAAGAGAACTGAGTTCACAGCAGCTATAAGCTGTAAATACATTAGCGGAATAAATGGAGACATAGCTAGTAAAATATCTTTTATATCTGTAGTGGGGAAAAAAAAAAAAACAGCTGAAATAGGAGAAATACATAAGATGAAATTAATCCTTGACAATTCTGTTGCTTTTTCTTATGTTGATATTATGGTTTTTTTTGGAAGTAAAAAAGAATAATAATAATTCTCTGTAGATCTATCTTATTTCTGTAGCTCACTTTAGATAAATTGACTGCATATTTAAGCTCAGTTATTAAGAATTCTTTGCAAAAAATGTAGCTGAGAGTAGCAAAACATTTTTAATAATATATTTATTCTTGGTAATAAACAAATTTGAGGAACCCCATTCAATTTCCATCATTATGGGAATTTTTTGAATGCCAGAATGTCTACAGACACATCTTACACTAAAGGGTTCCTACAGGACTCAAAGTGCTGCAAAGGAAAATCCCAAACTGGCTGAACAAAGAAGCAAAAAGAGCAGAAGCATTAAAAGTCTAAATATTAAGGGAGCAGGGCAGGGGACAGGGAGGAGTTGTTGGAGCAAGAGATAGGAGGAGGAAGGTATAAAATACTTCAGATGAAAAATAAAACCCATCCCTTGCAGAAGCAGGGATCTTGGGGATTGCTCCAGATGAAGCGGTTAAAATGCAATCTATGTCTATGAAGTTACGAAAGATGAATATACGATCATACTTCCTGAAGTGCAAAGATAAAAATACAATTTTTGCTCTTTAAATAGGTGATGTTTTATGCCACTATAACAGTGCAGAAAATAATGCCAATATTGGCTTAAAAGAAGATGCTAAAAACTTCACATTTTATTTCTATACAATCCAGATTGATCACCTAAGAGAAGCATAATTAAACAATGCTAAGCATCCCAACCCCTTTGAGAATGTGCTGCCTAAAAATATTTTTAGAACAATCACTGTAGTAATTCTTCTTAGTTGTAGAAACACTCCAAATCAGAAAGTCAATTTTTCCTCTATTTGCAGAAGTGTGCTGGTTTTCACTGGAAAGGCGCCTGTGTTTTGTTTGGCTGCTGTTCATATACTGCCTTGGCAGGATTTCCTTGGATTGCTTACAGTGAACATTGCTCTTGCATACAGTAGCACTCCCATTTTAACCGTCCCAGCCACACGTTTTCTAATAACACACGGAGAGCTGCAAAATCCCTATAAGCACAGCTCTTTAAAGCAGCAACAGAAGGGGGGTGGGGGCGGAGAGCTGGAGGGGGGGAGGCTTTGCCCGTTCAAAACCCAGTGCTGCAAACAGGGGATAGTCCTTTTAAAAACAGCCAGTGTGAATTGTGTTTAAGGAGCAGCTTTCCAGGAAAAGAAACAAAAAAAAATCATCTCCGAGAAGAGGGCCTGATTCAGCTGATTCACTGAATCTGATCTGCGCTGGCTGGGCTCCGAGCGTTGCTGACTTGGGTCCTAAGCAATGTTTATTTTCTTTCTTTTTTATTATTTTTCCTCCTCTTCCGAGGGGAGCACAGATAATTTAATAATCCCTGGCATTACCTTGTGTGTTGGAGCCCTGCACCTGAGCCTGTTCCCCCTGCACGCACGTTTCCCACCCTAGTACAAGCTCGGGGCGCACGGGGAGCACTGTGGGAACCACACGGGCTAGCGAGGCAAGGGCATCGTTTATCTGGCCAAAATAGTCGCGGGAAACAAACACAGCATTTCTACCTACGGCTGGGGCAGAGAAAGCCGGTAACAAACCCGTTATTCAGCTCCGTGCCCTCTATAGATAGGGCTGACTTGTTCGTGGCCAGCTGCGGCGTGGCCCCCCCACACCATCCCGACTCGCCCGCGCTCGCCACCCTGCTTCTGCAGCTTGGCGGCGATTTGCATCTCCATGCATCTCATTTCTCGTTAAGTAACTTGATTAATTTGGGCGAGGGAAGTTGTCATTCAAAAAAAAAAAAAATTTCCACCAGCATTATTTGTGCCTTTCAGAACTCCCCGACCTCCCCCCTGCCAGCCTGGCCCCCACTTCGCACTTCTCTTTCTCCCTGTCCCTTTCTCCCCCCTCCCTGCTCTCACTTTCCTTCTTTCTCCCTGTTGTTTACAAAGGTTTCATTATGTTTTCAACTAATCAGAAAGGCCTACTAATACACAATTAACATGTGACTATAAAAAAAAAAAATAGCTTCCAGAAGAAGGAAAAGTAATTAAGTAGAGAATGCTTTTCAGTAAGTGCTCGCTTTAACCCATCGTCAGAGAACAGAGTCTAGGTTAGTCCACAATGGATGGAACAGATGCCAAGGGCGAAATGTTAAAAGCAAATAAAAAAGGACATTATTTTCTTTGGGAAGAATAACTATCAACGCCACAAAAACGAACATCAGACTGCAGTTGTTTTTATCTGACCTCCTCCTCTTTCGTCCACTTTTCTAAAGTGCCTTTTCTGCATGTTTCATTAAAATAAATACAGAAATAAAGGTATCGTTTATTGCGTCTTTGCTTCCAAGGTGACAGGAAGTCAAATAATCAGCATCACCATCAAAACAGCACAGAGCTGGAGATTATTAAAAAGATTTTAGGCCTAAATGTACACATAAACTAAGCTCCCAAAAAGTCAGTAGAGTTTCTGCCCCAGCAATGACAAGGGGAGCTGGACCCACTGCAAGTGGTATTGTGTTATCACAACACACAGGCAATATAGGAGAGAGATTAAAAGTTTTAGTGTTTGCAGCATTTCAGTTATTAACTTTGAATCTATCTGCTGACAGAGTCCTCAGTCTGAGTGTTGCCACACAGGTTGGCAGCCTGAGGATGCTTGCATATATGTAATATATACCATACATGTGTGAGCGTGTAGGCAGGTGTATATATTCATGTATGCATGTAGATAGAGACAGAGTAAACCAAAATGTTATCTAAATAGTTTCAACTTTTTTCTTTAATCCAAGGATTGTCAAAATACATCCAAATACTCCCTGTGTTCTTGATGCATTCAGCCGACTTCCAAAGCAAAAATGGTTCCCTTTGGAAAAATATATTTCTCTAGACGTCTGTCCTTGGAGCAGAGTATTTGGGATATTTTTTATTTCTGTTCCCCTCCCCCAAATATCTTCTAAAACAAACAGATGCTTAGTTGAGTATCTTGAAAACCAAATTCTGCAAGGAGTTCAATGTTTCCAGCAAGGCTCCAAACATCAGTTAGGTCCCACTGAAATCAAGGGGGGGATGCAGGGTGCTGGGAGGAACAGCTCTTCCAAAGCCGCAAAGGAGCCTATGCAATAACAACTCCTTTTCCTTGAATTCCCCACCCAATGAATTTATATTCCAAACTATGTATCACATAGACAGTATTTTTTTTCTATCCAAAATCCCATTAGTTTCATTGGCACTTTAGGTAATAAGATTTGCATGGTAAAAATTCCATTTCTATTAGATTGGGTCCATAGGACTCACCAGCCTGATATGATTGTCAGAGGAAAGGGAGGATCTGTGGGTTTGCTACAATATGAGGATTTGTCCACACAGAATTTGGCACCAGTTTAATCAAAAGGACTCGCTTTAACCACTGCAAACCCCAGTGTAGCCTCTATTTCTGTCAGCTTAGAACTGGCTATATCAGGAAATTTCTCACTGTAAATGTATGTAGGTAGGCTGAAACAGGTCAGCTAAACTGAGGTGACAATCAGTTAAAACAATTTGTACCCAGAAGTATTCTGGATTATCGGTCTGAAAGACCCCTTTAGTTAAAATACAGGAGAGGGCACTCAGGCCAGACCTAGATGTTGCATTTGCTTCCACATCCGAAGCCTATAATAGAACTGGTGGTGTCCTGGGCTGAATCACCCAGTTCTCTGCAAGAGCCAGGCACTGCTGCTCTTGCTAATAAAAACATAACCCCCAGGTCATGTTTGTCATCCAGGTGCACACACAAGACCCTTCTTTTCAACCATGGCCACCAGCAGAAGCTTAGGGAAAGAATACGTGAATCAACTTCACAAGCCTTCCCTTTCAGCCTCCCTGCACCAAGCGACAGGTGATTTAGTCCTTCAGTGCCAGAGACTGATCCAGAACAGATCAGCATAACCACCCACCAACCTATCTGCCTGATTTTGCCTAGTCCTTTTCTGAAGGCGTTTGTTCCTTTTAGCTTCTGCAACATCCTGCAGCCATGAGTTCGACACCCTGGTTCGGTGTGAATGAAAAACTACCTCCAACTGCCTTAAATCTGCTGTACGTCTCCTGGGGCATTTAATGGGAACACTTGCATTGCTGAGAGGACCTGAATGAGTCCTGGAAACACACCATCACAAAATACTATCTAGCAATATGAACAGCAAAATCTGGCTCTGCTTTTATGCAGTTGATACGTAAACCAAAGCCTTACCAATTCCACAGAAGCCTATCGTCTAACAGCCGATGGAAAACAGTGTTGGGCACAAGTCAGGTATAGCAGCTCCTTCCCAAGCCATCCTTCCCTGAGTGTGCTTGCTCTTGATTTTCTGATCTGCTAAATAGTTTCTTTTTCCACTCCTAATCTAAGTTTAATGTCTAATCTACGCTTAAATGTCTCAGACAACAGAGATGTATTCACCAAATGCCGGGAGATAGATTTACAAGAACTTTGCTGAAACTTGACATTTTTCCACCTCTTAAGAACAGTATACAACCTGAAAATCAGTCATGGTCTGGAAGTTTTTCCTAATGCTCATTTCACACATCATTCAGTTTACCCATTATTCATAGCTGCAGCTCACGTTCTGAAAATGCACCTGGTGCTTAGCATCAAGCAGATCCTGAAGCCCCACCGCCTTCACGGGCATCCTGACCTCACTACAGCCTTTTGGAAATGGGGGACTGACGGGGATGTCACGCTACTGAATTACCCCTAATGTTCCTTGCTACATGAATCATATTGCTACCTATCCACTCCTTATTTAACTTCCTCATATATTTTTAGTTCTTTTCATCTTTCCTTGTGAAATGGTCCTGCCAACATTTTAATCACTTTTGCTGTTGTTCTCTGAATTACCTCCAATTTGACAACACCCTCCAATTAGCAAGGTGTACAGAATTATGCACAGTCTTGGGTCATTGTTCTGCATAAGAACAGTTTCCTATTTAATGTCTTGCTGTGGATCAGATTCTGACTTCAAGCACACTCTGGGTCTGAATTTGGCCCATAACTAGGGCTGACTGAAGTGTGCAAATTGAGAACTGAGGGCATTTTGCACAGCTCAGTGTCGTTGTCCCTGGATCAAGCAGTGACCAAGTATGTAGCCTCCTCTACCACCCCTGAGACAGGCAGACGGAGTCAGGTGATGGTGCGATCAATTGACCACCTTCAGTATGAACTGTTTTGCCTCTATCAATCTCAGACAAATGCTTAACTCTAGTGAGAAGTTATTTTCTAATCAAAACATCACAGCACACTAGATTTACAGAAAATGCAGTTCAGGGATATGGGATGCAAAACAGCAAGAAGGGCCCCAGGCACACACGGTGCAGGCAGCATCAGGCTGACTTATAGCCTGAGTTTGGTGGGAGGCACCAGATAAGCATCCAGGAGTGTCTGACAGGGGACAGATAGTGAGGATGTCAAGGAATTGTTTGGGGGAATCCCCTGGGGTATAACAAGAAGCAGTGGGATTTAATTGGGGCAGTGATGGTGCAGGCTGATTATCAGGAAAGCGCTTCCTAATTGTGAGGCTGGCAAATCCTTAAGAGAAGCCCCAACTCGATGTTGTCTCTGATGAGGAGAAACACTTGAGAGCACACGACAGAAATAATGTCACATTGCCAGAGTCAGGGAAGCATTATGTAACCAGCATTTTCTGCTTTTTAAATTCATGGGCGTGATTCACGAAAATGAATCCGGGTGCTCCAAGCACCCCATGTGGAAATACCATCCTCAGTGTGAGCTCCACACACACCCTCTGCCTTCAGTGGTGTCTGCGTCTTACAGGAGCCTCCGTGCACTCTACAAATGAGTGTTATCAATATCCATCACTAAGAGATCAGGTCAGAACTGTTAATATCTCATCAGTCATGCGAACTGCACATCTCTTTCCCAACACACACCTATGGATTTATTACTAGGGTATTTCAGCTCTTTTGTATTTTCAAATCAAGCTGATTCATGTAGTTTAATATTCACTATACAATTAAAAACATATGATAATAAGAATGTTTTCCTAGCTCATTACAAAATACATATGATATATATTTATATAATTCATATTATCATCTTTTTAGATCAAATTATATATGCTTTCTCAGGCAAGATGACCTATTACACAGACTAATTGATTCAATATCATATCTACAACCACAAGGTATTTTTACCTAAGCTTGGTCATTTCAGCCTATCCACAAAGCATGCTCATTGGGTTTTGCTGGAAGGGTCTGGGGGAGGGAAAGATGATTGAACACTTGAGTCAATATTTACCCCTTTGTTAAGATGGATGAGGAGTGGATAAATCTGGTGTATGTGCTTTGTCTACTGAACTTGGCAACGTGGACTCTGCTCAGCAGACCCATCAAAGTCAACAAACACACTCCCAGCTAACTAACTGTGCATGCTAGGTAGCTGACATGCAGAGAAGTCCTGACTGAGTGAATAATGTGAACTTTCACGGTGACAAAATGGGCAGCACTATCCATTACCCCAAAGAGTAACACTGAAGGTCACTGAAGCATTGGGAGAAATAATAAAATAATTTTTGAGCTGCAGATTCAGAAATGCCAGTCTCTAAAGCCACTTCCTCCACTGAGGAAGATCGCCTCCATTTAGTGGTCTTCAATTCTTCCAATACCAAATGCATGCACAATCATTCTGATATTTTTGTATTTGGGAAAAAAAAAAAAAAAAAAGAAAAAGAAAATAAAAAAAAAAAAGGAAAAAAAAAAAGAAATTGGAGTAACACATAAACTTTGCCTTCCTGAAGACTAAAGTGGGACAGAGGCATGAAAACTCTCCTAATTCTCTAGCCCTGAAAGCATGAAAGGGGACTTGCATCTTTTTATTCTTCATATCAAAGAGGACTTAAATCAAAGTGGTCACTCCTGCCTCAGCCTGCAGACCTGACCTTCCTCAGAGGTTCTGAGCAATTTGTCACATCTCTTGCACAGTGTGGGGTACTCTGAAAACACAAAGTACCGGCCGGTGAAGGCTGGAGCTGTATTTCACACAGCTGCCAGATCTCCCTCCCCAGGTTCCACCAATGTGTTTGTGTCAGGATGTGGAGCTGGCAGCTGACTGAAAGCAGACCAAGTTCCTCTGTGCCCCAGCCATGCATTGCTCCCCTTTACCTTTGTCAGCTCCGCAGGGAGAAGAGGCTGTGGCCACAGCATGCAGAATTTCAGCAGAATGGGGAAGCAGCACGGGGACCACGAAGGATAACCGGAGGTGGTTAACTAGAGAAAAGGACCGTGAATCTCCACTGAAGCCATAGGGAATCAGAGATCCGAATGCCTCCCCGGATCATCAGCTACTGAGGTGTTTAAATGCACAGCCTAGTTTCAAATCTCACTCTATTTGGGTTTCCCATCTTTTGCTAACTAATTATAAATTAAAATGTTCTTCCCTCCTTTGCCAACTACCCCTTTGTTTTACCTCCGATTATCAAGCTCTCTTCAGGTGGCTTCTCTTTAATTTTCCACTGCTGAAGTGCCATTCAGAAACTAAGCAGACCAAATTTTGCCCTACTGTAAATCTGCTAGAGGCTTTTAGCAGAGATAAATGTAACCCTGCAGACACAATAGGGTGCAACAGAGTGGCATAAGGAGAGATCTGATTTTTATTACTATAAGGATACAGACAATGCAGTTATGTGGTGATTATTGTATAACCCACACCTCTATAATGGATAAACAGGAGTCAAACTTGTGCACTTAAGTAATAAAAGGTTTACGAATGGGCCTCTTCTATTAATGTAAATAGTCTTCCCTATTTTATTAAGATCCATCTATTGTACGGTGCACTGAGCTAACAAGCAATCTTCAGTTGCCACCTCGCGTGTCTGCATTGCATAGTACAATTCCTCCTAGATAAATATCTCGAGAGAAGCAGGAAAACAATTAAAACTAGAAGGTAATAAATGATGAAGAAGCCTATGAACAGCATGCTGGCCCTCTTCCCAGTCTTCATTCATGCATCAAAAAATCCCATAGCTCTGAGTCTTTGAGAGGGCAGCTGGGCAGTAGGGATGTCCACAGTAATATAAATGGGAATTAGATATGATCAAATGTGCTCATTGCATTTTCAACAGCACATGTAATCTTCTCCCCCCCTTCCCTCCAGTTCCCCCACCTCTCACCCTGCTACCAGAATAGCTGACAAATGATCCTGTAACCAAGCAACTGGGCAACTGAGGAGTTTCAAAGTTTCAATATGTGAGAATTTAGCTATGATCATTTGGGCGATCAGGCTCTGTCTGAAGAGGCCATCCCTGTTTTCTGTGTTAAACACTTTTGCAGTTTCCATGCAGTTGTACCCTGGCAAGGGTTTGCAAGGGTTGTTGGAGGAAAAATTTTGTCCTCTGAGCTCATCAGCTCTGTCCATTACTTCTGCTCCCTGACATGGGCAAGCGGGTGAGGACCACAGAGGAAATGAAGATACATCTAATTGACAGTCACCTCCATGGCAGCAATGGAGTCAGCACAGTTAATGCTGCCTTGGTGATTCTCCATCAATGATACATACCCCAGTGACATTTCATCCCTAACTCATGATTGCTCATACCGAGTCCAATGTTAGGTAAACTCGGCACAGTTCAAACCACCACCAGCATTTCATTTCTTTGCATATTGCAATAATGCTGATAGTAATAGGACAAGGGGGGACTGTTTTAAACTAAAGGAGGGGAGATTTAGATTACAGGTTAGGAGGAAATTCTTCACTCAGAGGGTGGTGAGGCACTGGCACAGGCTGCCCAGAGAAGCTGTGGATGCCCCATCCCTGGAGGTGCTCAAGGCCAGGCTGGATGGAGCTTTGGGCAACCTGGGCTGGTGGGAGGTGTCCCTGCCTATGGCAGGGGGTTGGAACTGGATGGTCTTTAAGGTCGTTTCCAACCTAAACCATTCTATGATTCTGTGATTCTATGAATTAACACTATTTAAAATAATTAAGTCAATGAAAACATTTAAAAATATATAGATCTTTTTCATGGACCTATTCAAACCACAGTAGTATTTTCCATGGGGGGGCACAGATTGTGAGATAATTGATTTTGATGCCACCATGTGCGCCCTTGCTTTAGATTCAGGACACATAACTCACGTGGAGGTCAATTATGTCATAGTACAGCCTCAAGTGCCAGGGTCTATGGCTTTAAACGATCCTATGCTAGAAAAGGTATACTGTTATCACAGGCTGGCATTTGCTTCTAAACAAAAATGTGATGGTAAAATTGTGTTTTTTGCCTACCCACACATAAATGGAGATACAGGTGCATTTAAAATATATTTTGAACATGAAAGGAGTATGTTGAATGTATGTTTATTTGTACAGATAAGTCTGTAACTCACCACTACACTATCTTTGACATAGATTTAGAAAAAAAGTACAGCAAGGATTTTTAATTCTTGAATTGCAAAGAAATGGGCAGATAAACAGATCCTTACTATAGGCATTCAGTTCTACCCATTTAAATAAACAACACCAATCTTTAAATGAAATGCAGCCCAGAATATATATAAATTTATTTTAAATTCTGAGCTGTATTAAGCCTTCTCAAATCCTTGCACATCCTGGTGATATTAAGTCAGTATTCACGTATCATCCATAATTGTCAACTAGCCACCACAGGTCAACTAGCCACCACAGATGAAAACTGTCAGCGATAAAACTTGACCCTATTAGGTTGACCCCAGATTAAGTTTTCTGGCTGATCACTGAATGGGGGTGGTCAGACAAGCATTTGTACATCTCCATTTAGCAACAGGGGCCCAGAAGAATGCAGCATTATTCTAAAGAAAACTAGTCATAGGTAACTAAACCCCCCACAAAAGACTTGGCAAGCCACCCTGAGATCACGCTGCCAAATTCCAAAGAGGGGTGAATGCTTTCCAATCCCCAGAAAGCATTTGGGTTATACTCTTTGGTGACATAGAGGTTAAGTCTAATATCGGGCAGAGAAAATCAGTGCAAACAGTGGCATCCTTACCAGGCTGGCGTTCTAGGCTGTGCAATAAGGTGGCTTACGGGTAAGGGGATTTGGCAGGACAATAAGTCAGCTGAAAAATATCACATATTTTTTTTCATCCCAGCTCCTTGTTGCTTCTCCATAAAAGCACACTTCTCCAGTCTCAGTTTTTAAGTTACATCCAATTTCTGACCCCAGGTGAATGTTGAAAGTATTCACACCTTCCCGCTTACACCTCCATTGTTTTTTTACCACCTTAAACCCACAGAACATAGCTTCAGCCATTTGAACACCAAGCTTCAACAGCCCCATTGTGAGAGATTTGCCTGTGGGACCAAGATGTGCCTCACAGTGAAGACAATGAAAGAAATTAGGAAAACTATCTTGGGAATGTGCATCACTGGAACTCTTTAAAGTGAAATGAAACCTATGTTCCTCTTCTAAGTCAGGCTGAAAATCAAAGAGCTTCAAGTATGAAAACACACACTTCGGGAAATTAAGAGGTTAGTACAGCTGGAGTTTTTCATCACTGCTGCTTAGTGTAGGTTTATTGGCCACTTTTAAGTAGAGAAAAGAATGTCTAGCAAAGATCATCTCCAGTGTGCAGGTTTTCAAACCTGGAACTATTGCCATGCTCTTCAGGGTGAATAATTACAATTAATAAAATCACCCTCTTCATCCATGTTAGAATTACTGTGGCTATGGATGGTGCAGATATGCTGGAGGGATTTCAGGAGCTTATCAACTCCTCCAAGAGTAGCCCTCCCCACTGCACTACTCACTGAATTTACATCTCATTGCATGGGGCAGCAATTAACAAAAACAAAAGGAGGGAAAAAAAAAAGAAGAAAAAAAAAGAAAATTAAAAAAAAAAAGAAGAAGAAAAAAAAGAAAACCCCCTCCAGATCTTGTGAACTAAGGGAGTGCAGGAGGCCAGGTCCCTGTAGAGTCTGGCTGGTTTAATAACACTGGTAAGAAAACAAGAGTGGTAAAAAGAACGATCAGAGTGTTCAAGAGCAGCGAACAGAATATCAATCACGGCACAACTGCCAAAACGCTGCCCGTTCTCCTCCTTGCAGAGCCACTAACCCCGAACAATTTGCTGCAGCAAAGGAGCAGATTTAATGAAACAACGGGGCCGGGAGGGCTGCCACAGCAGGACGCCCAGCAGACCCCCCTACGCGGCACGCAGCAGGGCAGCGCACGGGCTCCCACCTCTGCGCAGGGCGCCGAGTCCCTCCCCTGCTGTCCAGCTCCCTGGCAAGATGGCAGACCCCGAACAGTGCTTGCAAGAGGCAGAGCCACAAGGCCACGCACTCCTGTTCCCTCCTGTACCCTTCCTCCCCTAGAGAAAACCCTGGGGATGCAGCTTGTGCACGCCAAAGGCAGACTGGCGCTGGGAATGCTGTTGTGAGCTGAAGCAGGAGAGAAATGGAGGATGCCCTCACGGTGGTGTTGGGAGAGGCCTCAATCTTACATACATAACCAATTTGGAGGCCTCCATGGATTCTGACTTTGCTCCCCGAAACAGCTCGCTGACCCTCAGGAAGATCTACTTGCAAACAAATTGCCCCTTGGCAGGAGCCAGGGTGGAAGGATTTAGGACCAGAGGATTACCTTGGCACGAGTCACCTGACATTTTCAACACCTCAGGTTTTGCTCCAAAACGTGCCCTCCTAAGTTTGGACACAGGTGACCAGCATGCCCTACGTTTGCTCTAATGCTGCCCACTTGATTTATAAGCTGCTGGGTGTCACAGAGCCCTGTGTGTTGCAGGCTGAGCACCACAAGGCTATCAATTTGGCATGACACAAATTCTCATAGTGGAAAGATGTTTTGCACTGGGCTATTGTCCACAAACCTTTATTTGTAAAAAAAAAAAAAATATAAAAAAAAAACTAACAAACAAACAATAGGAGAACATTGGAGATACTTTTACATGATACTTTTCTGGTTCCTGAAAATGTGAGATAATGAATAAAAATGTTCATTACAGAATTATTCACTTTTCTCCATGATTCACGTCCCGGTAATTACCGTGACCAGCCTAATAAAAACTGCTACAAAACGAAGGTCAACTAGCAGTTAGAAGTGTTCATTTTCATTTCAATGTATTCATCTCTGGCTCCTAATGGCCTCATTTTCTCCTATGCTCTTTAATAAATACCACTGAATTACAGGTTAAATAGCTAAATTAAATTATTGCAATTACAGCGTGTGGAGCACTGAAACTGGTTTACCTTTCCCAGTTCAATTAGAGGGGAAGTTTCAACAGCCTGAGACTCCTGATTGCTGTCAATATTCTGAATCACTAGGAATCTGCACTAAAGGCCGAGTTATTTGGTTACAGGCTGGCTAATTTCTACACCCCTCTTCCTTCCCATACAAAGATGAATGACTTGAGCACTCTCAGCTAAAACAAAATCAGGCAAAGTATTTTGGGGGAAAGCCACCACAATGCATAATTGATTCTTTTCAACTGAATAGAAGGAAGCCTTGAAGTGGCTCAGGCTGAGGGAGAGTATAGGAAATGACAACCTTCTTCCTCTAAAGGAGAAGCAAGTACATTTTAATAAATATGAATGCTTAACCTGCCATCGGCCCACAATTATTTTACATGTACAAATTAAAGATGTTCTTCATTATTTAAATATATTCCAGCATTTGTTGATGTTGTCCTTTCCACAGGCTTAATTATTTAACATCCTGTTATAAGAATGAATATCTTAATAATAAGTACTGTTGGAAGAAAATTTAAAAAAAAAAAGGTTTGTCTCCAAAAGATCCCAGAGCATGAAGCGATATTTGTTGTGGAAGAGCTCCCCCTTACTTCTTCACTCTCATGTTTGCAAAAAGCACCAAAAAAAAAAAAAAAAAAAAAAAAGAGCTATCAAGGATGAGGGATTCTTTCCTGCAATGATAACAGGACATGAAACACAGGCACACTCATGCACAGTTAGAACAAGACAGAAATATTTTGACTTCTCAGGGCTATTGCCATTTCTAGCATGAAGGGAGGAGGGAGCCTGTCTTTCACCAAAATCTACATGTTCAA
Source organism: Anser anser (assembly GCF_964211835.1). Lineage (NCBI taxonomy): Eukaryota > Metazoa > Chordata > Aves > Anseriformes > Anatidae > Anser > Anser anser. The sequence goes on from NC_139725.1 coordinate 53,767,263, forward strand.
AGCCACATGCTCTGCACTGCACTTAAACGGAGAAGCGATACTGTCACTGTGGGAAAAGTGAGGTGGACCACACAGCTAAATTACTCACAGGCTTTGATTTTTCCTTCTGGACACCTAAGGGAAGCAGCAAGAAAGGGCGTTACTTCGTGCCAAGTTGAGGAGCCACATTAAAATGTCTCTGCAGCCGAAGTAAAAATATATATACTCATTAAGGTAATTGGGAGCATATACAAAATCCTGTTCTTTTATTACCTCATCTTTAATAAGGTTTGCCACTGAAAGTATTTAATTCCTGGTAATGTCAAGTGGGTATAAACAAAAACAGAATACGGCCAACACACTAAACCACAGTGGAGAATTAATGTGATTGCTCAAGAAGGGGACACTGATACAGACACAGCTGTGTCTTCAAAATGCCACCAAATCCTTGCACAAGCCACATCAAAGCAGTGGAATATAAATACAGTTTTGCCTACAGGATTTTGGGTTGGGTGTTTTTGGATGTGGATCCTGCTGCAAATATCATTTAACAAGTCACAATATTGCATTGGGGTTCGTTCTCAGCAGCTTGAGCTGACCTGGATTCCTATCAGATTTTGTACAAATTACAGACCTCACTTTTCATGAATCTGGGTGGACAGACAGATTCCACATGTGATTTACCAAAAGGAGATTAAGTCTGCAAATGTAACGTACAGTATGGGGCAGATCCTGAACATACTTCATAACAATGCAAGAGGTAATTAGTGACAGCACCTAGAGCCCCGAAGGACAGGAAGGTATTCTGTAGTGTTTTGGGTGACTCAGCAGAGAAGTCAGAAGCACAAATGGAGAGAAGGTATTACCAGAATCACTATGAAGTCCTGATTAAGGAGTACAAAAAGGCTCAGTGTGAACAGAGTAAGAGGATGAGGAGTTCTGAAAGTGTGAATTTATCAGACTCATCCCTCTAAGCAAACCTGAAAGGTTTGAATCTCCACCACCCACCCTTCCTCAACCTGAGAGCAGGGTTCATTTCACAAGGTTGTATGTGAACTGAACCCTGCAGGGCTTGAAGAGTTCCAGCCAAAACTGTAGCAATGGAAATGAAATGAGTGTTTTGTGATAGCTGACAAATTAGGTTACATCTTTCCAACTGTGAAGCGCATCCATTCTACAAGGTATGTTTGCACTGCTTTCCTCCCAGGTCTAAGAGGGTACCTGTAACACCTCAGGGCTGAGTGACCCATATCTGGATTTTCAGATCCTATTTGGAATCCACCTGGGATACACAAGGCATGCAAGAGATAACTAGAAGGCTTTTTGTATGTTCACCACATTAGAAAAGCTTGAAGGATAACTGGACCAGGCAAGCAATGTAATCAATGTACAAGACTCATTCCTTTCCACAGGATACCATGGATCCTACCTTGCAGATTTGATTTATATGGATAAAATTAGAACAAATTGGAAGACTGGACTAGAGCTGGAACACTTGGAACACTTCTTGCAAAGCTTCCTGACAGCTAATCTGGCCTGTTTCAATAGCTGAGATCAGTGAGCCTTCGTCAGAAAGACTGCAAGAGTGAGAAAGAAAGTTGTCTAGTGGTCAAGGACCTGTCCTAGCAGTCAAAAGACAAATATTCAACTACCTTTATCAGACTGAAAACGATCTGGGAGAAAAATGCTGAAACAGCATTGATACTGACCTAGAAGCCATTGTGACTGAACCAAAATATCATGATTTTGCCTTAAAAAAATGAACACTAAATTCCATTTCTCATAGATCTTTAAGTTTGGGTTTCATTCCAGTAGGAAGAAAAATGCAATTTGAAATTTTAATAATTGATGCAAAGTGAACATGTGCTAGTCTTCTCAATTCTCAGGACACAAATCCGTAACAGAAACCTGACAGAAGTCACCATGACACTTTTAGTGAGTCATATAGATCACAATTTCACACTTTTTTTTTTCTTTTTTTCTTTTTTCTTAGAACACCAGTGCTAGCACCTGAAAAACTGAAGGAAGATGAATATTTCTGAGCAATTTCAAGCTAATATATGATTGTGAAGTTCAAGTTTACTCAGCTAGAAGACAAGTAGGAAGGAATGCTAGTATATTAGTAGTAATAAGCAATGAAAGGAAATAAGGTAAGATGCATTTCTACAATCCTTTTAACTGCAGAACCCAACAAAGCACAGACAAGTTAGGAACACCAGCCAACACTAACTTCTTTTTGACTGTTTTTGCTCCACTCTGTGAGGCATAGTTTGTACCCTCTTAGGGTGAAGACCTTAATACATTCCCCAAGGAAGAAACTTCAGCTTGCTAAAGTCTCTCCCCTTAGGGCTGAATTGCCACACCCTCCTTCAAGGGGAAAGGGGCAATATCACCATACTGCACTGTTGAGATCTCAGCAACTTCAGGAGGCTTCAGACCAGCTTCTCAGGGCTGGTGGCGAACTTCATTGCCTGAGGGAGAAGTAGTGATAAAGTCTAGAGACTTCTCCAGGGCTGACAACTGCATCACAGCAGTCAGATGCAATTATGGATGGGAGCAGCTGGCAGGAAAGGGGATTGACGGTGACCAAGGGAGTGGAAAGGCCTATGAGAAAGCAGACCAGAAATTAGTAATGCAAAGCCCATGCCTAGATTGCTAAATCTATGCATTACACAAAGGACCTCCTCTGGCAACCGTTACTCAAGATGAGTAACGTTTGCTCATGCTGACTTCAACGAAAATTAAGTGCCTGAGAAACTGCTACCTATGGTGAGGAAGGGTATGTCTACATGGTATCTGGCAGGCCGACAAAGGCTCACCCTGCCTGCACTCCAACCTGGCCAGATGCAAGCCAGCACCAATGCAAGAGGCACGTAGCTGTGGTTAGTGTAACACCAAGCCCAAGCGAACAAGCCCTGCAGAGATACGGGGCTCGGGCTCAACATCCTCGCTCGCACAGCTGAACGGCTTCCGGTGTGGGGCTGGCGTGCATCCAGTTGGCTTGAAGCATGGGCAGAGCAAGCTCATGTCTGCTTGCAAAATACCATGCACACCTACCTTAACACAGCTCTGCTTTCACCAAGAGGTTGAAGAAGTGAAGAAATCCCACATAAAGAGGCCATTCTGGATTCGTGGCTTCTTCAACACCCAGAGATTAACACTAAGGAGCCAACCCTGCTTTCCTAGCGGGTTCCAGGTATGGAGTACTTTATCTCAGTAAGATAAAATAAACTATATTTAAATATTTTAGGTCCTTTCTTTTCTCAGTTTATTTCACGTGTTCTCAGCTACAGTGGAAGTTAAAAGCCTCTACCTTGGGCCAAAATACCCTTATCTCTTGCAAGATAACTTGATGACTGCTGACCTGGATTGTGGGTCTAATCCAAAACCAAAGCAAATCACTTTCAACCATACAGTCATTTTATGCCCGTTGTTCATGTAGCAACGTGACCAGAGGAGATGTCTAGAGGCTCGAAATCTACTAATCAAGTCTGTGCCCAAGCCCACTTTTTTCCCTGCCTGCAAAGACACTACTTACCTGTGTGGGCTGATTAGGAGAAGTCACAAAAATGAACTATGCTGCATAATCTCGGGCAAGTGGTAGTAGTGTTTTTAAGGATCATTGCTGCATTTCTAAACTACCAAAAGACTATACTTCTGAGAGCATAAGGGTGAAGAAACAGTATGCTTTCTAACACCTACACAGCTTTACTTCTTAGAAATCTACATATCAACACGATGGCCACTAATCATAAATAACAAACCTGGCCAGTGTACCATGGTGCTTTCCAATCGGACCAGATCACTACACCCATTGCCAAAAATAATGACTAATGAAATGACTAAGAGGGATGGGTAACTGAAACGCAGATGCTGCAAAACGAGTGACACAATACTGAGAAGCATTAATTCTGTCAGGCAGCCTGGCACTGTTTTATGCATTTTATATTGTTTTCTCTTAGGGAACACAATGCCAGTCCAGCCTGGTCATTTTATTACAGAGCAGAGGGGAATTCCTCCTTGCGGCAAGAACCTTATTGCTGCAAAGCAAAAAGTAAAGATATCCAGAGGAACAAAAACAGAATGTTAAAACAAGTTTGTGTATTAAAGCTTAAAGCGGGACTCAGAAAGGCAGCAAATGGCAACTGAAACAGACATACACTCTTGCTACTCATGGTATGCAGACATAAGAAAAGGGAGAAGTGTGACAGGAGCATGGCAATGGCAAAAATTACTGGACTGTGCCAAACCTTCTCTTACAACCTTTGCCAAAATGCCCTGCTGTCTCCTGAAATACAACTTAATGGCAGTCAGAGAGCAAGAAGCCTGATCTAATGTCCACTGAATCAATAGCAATTGATTTTTCTGATAACTCCCATGGACTTTGTCTAGGTCCTGCCCTGAAAGAGTTCATTTCTTCCCTGGCTATTCGATCGTATTTCTTTCTAGAGTGGATCTCCAAGGACTGAATTTCTCTGAATATATAAGTCTATTCACAGTAATCCTGTTTAGATTCTTGCATTGCTTTCTTTATCCGCATACCTGTTTTCCTGAGATTAAGCCTCACGTTATTAGCCCTTACATGTCCCCAACACAGAGACACAACAGGGGAAAGGCAGCTGACCACATTCACAGAGGGACTGACTAGTGGGGGCAGCAGCAAGAAGCCCCAGTTCCACTTGCTTCCCAGTTCAGCATTTGAGCTACAAAGCCATCCTTACAGTAATGACTCATATTTTATTGTTTATTGTTTGCCTGCTCTTCAAATTAGGAGTGCTGTGGGCTTCTTGGGATGAAAGGTTCCAGCTAAGTACATATTGTTGTTATTTGTTATTATCATTAAGATTATTCACAAATAGAGATGTCAAGGTAGATTCAGAACAAGTTCTGCTGAGGCTCATATATCTTCCAGGCATCTATCCATGCTGTTATATAGTATTAAGGTGTGAACAGGGAAAACCCAGTCAGTGCTGTGTTTAAGTGGCCTGCCAATTCCAGCTAATCACCAAGTTATTTACTTCCAGTTTATTAGGCCGAAACTGCCACTAGCTGTTGGCAGCCTCTAATATTTACACCTTACTTTCCTGGGGTCTCTTCAAGCACTGCTGTAATAAAAAAGCCATTTCTTCCAGGTTTAGATGCAAGAATTAACACACAGAGCACCACGCAAGGCCAAGCCAAATTCCAATCTCAGTTACAAATGTGCAACCCCATTGATTTCCAATGGCTTAATTTGCAATGGTCTTGAGCTGCTGTACCTGAGAGCACAATTTGATCCACCGTTTTCACAGAGAGGAGTAACAGCAGTGCCTCTTCTACACTTGTGAGGATTTCAAACACTCACAACAACAGTTGGACAAACATCACTCACCATCAATGGCCCTCAGTCTCATTTCCATCATATCCAAGAAAACCCAGGAAGAGCAATTACTCAAAAAAAATTAACCTAAATTATTCTCATTCACTTTATACACTTCTGTAGCTTTGTATTATTTTAATATTTGAGTGCCACAGAAACTTCCACATATTTATCCTCATAATACTCTCATGAGAGACTGAAGAGTTGGAATTCATTACTGAATTGGTGGGAGACTTTCCATGGAGAAATTAAGGGACTTTTCCAAGATCACAGGGGAAATTCAATGGAGAAACAAGGCTCGGATTTAGATTTCCCAAACTATATGGAAAAGGACATGTGACACAAGAATCTCTGTCTCTTATTAATACTTTTCATGGGATACCAATAAAAGCACACAGCAAATTCTCAAATCCACTCATGACAGTTTCCAACCTGGGTTTTCCCTTTTTAGCCAGATACAGGGTTGTTTCAGAGGTATCACTGGGGGCTCCTGTTCTGTAATGCTTCCCTATCTCCCACTGTAAAGAGAGCCTGTTTTTTTCTCCTAAAGCTGCCTTTTCCACTGGAACATTCCCTGTGCTTAGTGTTCTCCTTTGATTTTAGACGTGTGATTAAAACTTGCAGCCATGCCCTCGGTTGTGTAAGGCCAACAGTGTATTTGCCTGTGCAGACCAAACATGAGATTTCAGATGCCTCAGATGAGTGGTGAGCTGTGCGCTCCACGTGAAGTTCCCAGCCCCTTTGCACCTTCCTGGCTGCCAACACAAGGGAGTTCCACAATTTGCTTAGGGCCAGACACACCTTTGTTCAAAGGAAAACCTGCTAAGGAACAGCCAGAGCAAACCAATACTGACTCATAGCACAAGTGTGCTCACACAGATGACCACTTCCAGAAACAATAAAAAAGTACGGACAAGCCCTGTCCTGCAAAATGTATGCATTCACAGCTCAGTACAGCCATCTGGGCTCACTGCAATGGGGAAATCCACCATATTACAAAAGGTTACTTGCTTTACACATTTTCTCAAGGACATTTTCTCCTATCCCCAAGTAAGGATGTAGCAACAACCATCCATGAGACCACATCAAGGGACACTGCAACAGATATTGCTGAATGCACTGCCAGCTGTACCCCATCGCTTGAATGTGAAGTCCTGGCTCCCACCCACAGAAATTAATTTTACCATGCACTGTAGACTGAGCAGTGACACTATCAGCCACATAAATACAAGAATCTCACCAGCATCATTTAGAATAGTCATGTTCACTTCAAGACATTTCTTCCCTACAAAAAAAGAAAGCTAAGGAGAGAGTGAAAAAGAGAAAAAGAAGTGAAAGACAAAAAGCAGGGTTTTGGGGGGTTTTGTTTTGGTTTGGTTTGGTTTCGTTTTTGTTTTTTTTGTTTGGTTGGTTGGTTGGTTGGTTTATGTTTGTTTGTTTGTTTGTTTGTTTGTTTTTTGTTTTTGTTTTTTTATAACCTGGATGTATGACCTGGTAGGGAGAGAGCTACCATATATTTTCTTTTGGTCCACTTTCAGATCTCCAATCACAGCATATCAGTTGGGTACTGTTGATTTTATAGCACAGTCAGGTAGACATAGGTCAGGAAAAATCATTAGAAGCAATCTAGATGTCCAGGTTTTACCCCGGTAAAGTGTGGTTACTTTAATGGAGAAAATCTAGCTGCTTAGTTTAGCACCAGCTGTGAAAAAAAAACCAAGGATTTCAAGAAATAATTACACTTGAAATGAATGTCATTATAGTTACTTCCCAAATGGAGAAGCCAAATAAATGTAAAACCGACCTCTCCCATTCTCAGCTGCCTGTTGTATTACAGTCCTGTTCAGGTACCAGGGAAGTGGAAGGTCACACTGGAAGTATTTTTCTTTGCTGTAGTTTTTACATCACCACAGAAGAGAAACCCTATGTAACCAGAGCTCTGGGATTCTGGTACCTATCCTTTTCCATGACTCCAAGTCCTCTCTCTGTCCCTTTCATCCTCCATCTCCCCTTCTCTCTCTTTCCCTCTCTCTTCTGTGACACAGAGGCATCCCAAATCAGCCTGATTTATAGACACCAAGGAAGATTTGTGTTGGGCTTTACATCTCTGTCTGTCCATCTGTGAAATAGCTTCTAGTCACAGAAATTATATGAATGGTAATTCAACATAAAATAAAAATGAAAAGGGCATTTCACAAAATTAAAAAAAAAAAAATCAAAGTGACGAAATGTGTTAAGCAAACTATTTTATCACTTTGGTTCACAGTAATACTAGAGAACATTTTTTAAAAGTCCAGGAGATATTTTTTAAAGGGGCTTTAAAAAACAAGCACTCTCTGTTTGTTGGAAACACTGACAATCCTATTGCCATTATCAGAAATGCCTGCCCATAGCCAAAATTTCTGAACTTTGACATGCACTGGCTGCCGACCTAGTGTTACACACTGGTTGGGAAGGCGTACTCGGATGGCCAGCATAGCACTGCTTGTGAAAAGACTGTAAAGCATCACACATTACCAAACTGGAGAGCCCACGTGAAGCACTCTTGTTTATATCTGCTTTTATCTAAAAAGCTGTTGCCCTTATTGTGTGCAGGTGTACGACAAAGTTGGCTGAACGCTGCAAAAACTGATCTTGTGCCCAGGCAATTTGGTCTTTTGCTCTTTCCCTGCATGCTCTCCACAGATCTTCATGAACTCAGGCTAGAAAACTTTGAAAAGCATTCGGCCTTGCTTGCCAGCAATGCTTGAGAACCTAGCCAGTCCACTAATATAAAAGAGAACTGTACCAGCTACTTTTGTTTTTTTTTTTTAAGGGTTGGATTAGCTTCAGAATCAGAACTGCACATGCAATAGCACTAAAACTGAACTTACCTGCCCTTGGACAACATACCAACACAGCTTGGTGAGTAAAAACCCAGACTCAGAGTTCTGGTTGTGATCAATTCACAGTGCATTTCCCTGAACTGGAGTTTGTCAAGTACTTCTGACAATTTGAGGATAACACTGTCTTGTGTATAGATAGCTCACAAGCAGAGAAAAAAAAATACCTGGAATACATTATTTGTTAACTGTTTGCTCAGCTCATGCTAGGTGTGTGACTCTGAACTGTATTTGGCATCTAACATCTTTCTTTTGATAGATAACGATATCTCAGCAGCCTGCTCTCTGAGCCAGTGCAGACAAGGAATGGGCAGCACACGTTCATCAAACCAGCATCTGCTTTCAATTCTCATTTATAGATGTGGAATCCTTTCAACTGGACATTAATCATTCTCTACAGCAGCAGTTAGATACTTGAGACAGATCAGAACAAATCAAATTAGCCTTATTTATTAAACAAACAAACAAAAAAAAAATCCTAAGGAGTAAATAGAAAAGACACTAGACCATTCTGTGTGCTGAAACATAAAAAGAAAATTAAGATACTGAAACACAGGAGCCTAAAAGCTTTCAGGTGCTATTTTCAAAGCCTCAACTGTAACCAAATAGCAGAGGGCTCTACTGCAGAATGCCTCATGGATTATTTTAGCAATAAGGTATAATTGAAAGGATTAACGTGAATGTAATGTTTCCCTTCCAAAAATTCCAGGAATGCAGAAATGACTCTCATCTGCACTGTATGACTCATGGTTTTAATGCTAGAACTTCATTTTCACTTCTGAGGAATTCAAGCTCAGGGAAATGTTACCACAGAAATAGTCAGACAATTGACAAAGGAAAATCTCTCCCTCTCTTGCTGCAGTTAAACTAACCTTAAAAAACATATCTTTGGAGAGTCCAGCTTGGTTCAGCTTCAGGCAATAGACATCCTGCACACCTAGGGGACCTGATGAGGAGCAAAATTCTCCAAACTAGCTTGTACCAAGCAAAGCAGCTTCCCCGTGCTGGGTTTCCCTGGCTTAACATGGCAGACAGCTTTCAGCAAGATGGGGGACACTGCCACATTCACGTGGCAATTTGTAGCAAAGCATCTGTAGACTTCAAGACAGATGTGGACGAGTCTAGCGGAAGGTGTGCAGCTACACACCAAAGATATGGTGCTTGCTTTCTCTGTCTTTCCTTTCACATGGAGAAAATGCTTTTGTTTTTTAATGAGGAGGCGATGTACTGTGTTTGTCACAGCAACTAAGTGGAGAAGAGCTCTCACCATCTAGATTACATGTATCAGCAGCACTTCAGGGTTTGTTATAATGGAGGCTAAATGTTAAGCAGATGAGACGTTTTTTGAAGGAATATGTTTGAATGGCAAGCAGGGCTTGCCCTTCCACATGCACAATGATCCTCGTCTGTCTGTGCAATAGATCACAAAGCCCATCATCTGCCCTTCGCCAAAAAGCCAGCCCCTGGCAAGCACGGCGGTGGGACGAACAACTCCAGATACCCACAGCCTCCCAGGCTAATCCTTCCCTCTCCCTTCCCTTCTCCGCATACACCTGACTGCAATAACAGCGGAGATACCATCTGGGGTTAGCTCGTTACATGTTTATTGCCCCTTTGTTTACTTCTTCATAAATATAAACTGTTGTTACCTGCGCAAACCTGTGCATCCAGCCTAGTTCTGGTGAGCCTTAAAAGCCCCAAATTGAAAATAGCCTAAAGATGTGAATTGCAGCACCACAGTCCAAAAGGCAGCCAGCTAGCTGAGGTATATAGGGAGAACCATTGCAACATACGGCATGTATGTATGGTTTTATATTTAAGATTTCCTGGCTCAGAGGTACTACATTAGCTAGTTAGATGTGGTTATAAATAGAAGCGCCTGCCGACATTAATCACAATAATTTGGCGATGTGGCTACCGATGTGAAATTACAGGAGGGACAGGTACCTTGCAAAACTAAGCCCGCTTTATCGTCGGCCAGATCATTTATCAGCCAGGGAAAATAACCTTTCCTCTATGTTCTGTGATCTCATGCAAACAGGAATCCGAGCGAGAGAGGGAGGAAAGGGCCTTGTTTTTAGATTTGATTTGATTTTTCATTTGGTTCGATGTAACTTTAAGAAATATTAATCTGTTCCTTCGTTTAATTTCATCTGTACCACTGGCCAAGAGAAATGCACTAATTTATAAGTTGAAGCAAGCCTTGAGATAATGTCACCCACCATTCATCCAAATTTGTCACTAGCATCCCATTAAAGCCGTAATTATTTTTTAATTAAAACTAAGGAAGCTGGCATGCGTGTGCCTACTTTATACATCTGTTATGGGTTAAAATAGCTTTTAAAAAATGTTTTTTTAGACCGCAGTCTTTTGTGGCCATGGCCTATGCCAAAGAAAACGCAAACTTGCTTATTTTCTCCATGGGGCGCAACACTGCCTATGTGTGCCTGAACAGATTCGACTGGCCGTGAAAAGAATTCTAAATAAAACACAAACATGGAATTTGGCAACGCCACAGAAGCGAGCTTAAGACTAATTCCAGCATGCGGACGGCTCTCACACAGCAAGTCTGGCTCCACTATAAATGAAACCAGGCTCTGTAAAATCGCCAGTAAAGTTTGAGTTAGGATTTAAAGCAACAGCACACTTATTCCGTGGTTTAAGGGGGGAAAACACACGCGCGCGCACACACACATGCTCCAGCTTATTAAGGAAATTCATGCTGGCCCAATAAGTCTGCATGTTGCAAGCTGTGTTTACTTTCAGCAGTCATTTCCATTTAAAAAAAAATGTTAAGGGGGGGAAAAAAGAAAAAAAAATACTTTGGACTTGATTTTTAAAAGGAAATTTAAAAAAAAAAAAATGCTGTCATTACTGCAGGGCCCAGTGGCAGAGGCAGCAGTGAATGAAGGACCTACCTGACAGCAAGGATGAAAAGCTGTGTTAAGAAGGAAAGAGGCTCGAAAGGCAGGGGCAGAGGAGGGGAAGGGAAAGGTGCGGCCAAGGAGAAGCTCCATGGCCAGGGCGGCTGTGGGCAGAGCAGCCCGGTCCCCGTTCCCATCAGATAGCCCAGCCAGCGGGCTGGTGACTCACTGGGACTTGCTGGGAGGGAGCCGAACACTGCATGCTGCCAGGAGAGGAGCAGAGCTAACCCGGGGCACTGCCAGCCCCTGGGCAACCCCTCCTGGCAGCCCCACTGGCCCCGGGGAGCAAAGACATCTGCAAAGGAAGAGAAAGTAAGGAGACAGGGAGCACTGGCATTCGTTCAGTTTTACCTTTATAGGATAAAATAAATTTAAGAAATCGCAGCTTAAAATCATGAGGCATAGCCTGACAAACTTAACAGGAAAGGGCAAGGAGCAAATTATTTAAGGCAGTGATAGCAGTGTCTCCCACACACCCTTACGCTCCCTTACGGATCTGGGTGTTATCAGGCCAAAGAATTCAAATTAAACCTCAAGTGCCCACCTCAAACCCTGACCATTGGGCTTTTCTTCAAAACAGGGAGAGTAGGTCGGAAGGTTTGCTGGCTGGAAGCCTCCGAACACTGGAAGAGCTCAGACATTTATGAGTGCACTCGAGTGCGCTAATGAACTTCGACAGTGGTGGTAGAAGCAGGGGTGAGCACCGCTGTAGCTTTCACACTGCTCCTTCTGGAAAACGCGCAGAGAAAGTACGAAGGAAATTGGGGGGAGTTCACAGCCATTTCTCGGGATTATTTCACAACTATTCGATGTATCTACTGATTACAGCATGACAGGTTTGGCTTCAATAGGCTACAGAGTTTTGAAGACTCTACATTGACTTCTACAATCAGTTTGAGGAGAAACAAAAAAAGATTAGGGAAAGAACTTCACTTTTTTATTATATTTTATAAGGTTCTGCAGAAAGGTAAAGTTACTCACTAATCTTGTCCTGACCGTAGGCAAAACCACAATGATCCTATTCCCAGTTTAATCAACAGTTCACACGTTTTTATAAAGGATTTAGATTAATCAATTCGTAAACACTCAGACCTAATTTCTGGACAGCCTTTGCATTTTAAACCTGCCACTGCCATAATAAGTGAACTTACTCTTTCCCTGTTCAACCAGAGGAGAGAATACCCCAGATTTCCTTTAGAAGATCCAAAATGGAAAAAATACTTCCCCCACAGGCAAAGGGCTCTACTGCCATGCTGAGGTCTATCTGTATTCCATTAATTTTTGGTTTTTCACCTTAATCCCACAATCACTTTTAAATGGTACTTGTTTCCCAAAAATGCTCTGATTCTCACTCGATTCTCTGTAGTTTCCTGAATTCCATAGCCCAGATTCACTGCTGGCGTAACGATACAATGACACTGAACTCAGAAAATGCCTCCTGGAAGGACGCTCAGCTAAGCATCCCGCATGCCACAGCAGTCCCTAGCCCATCCCTCAGTGGACCCCTGGCTCGCTACAGTGTGCCCTGGAAGCATCATGTTCGTCACGCAGCCAAGGAGGAGATGTAAAGATCAGTTTTAGATCAGGGCCTCACGTGAAATAATCTAGGTCAGTACAGGAGATGTAAGGAGACAGTCTGACACACGAAGAGGATGGGGTGCTCTCCTTGCATTTCCAGGGAATGGACTGAGCACAATACATGGACAATTGGCTCCAAATAGCCAAGTGACATTTAAACAAGCATAACGGCTGCAGGTATGCTGTGCAAACTGGCCTCCCTCTAACCAGCAGTCCTTACATTATTAGCACAGACAATAATTTTAAAAAGCATTGTTTCGTGGCATGATTCCAGTGCCTGCTTCTCCCCACTGCCTTGCTTAGTGCCTGCATTAACCTCATTCTATAAGTCCCAGGACCTCTGACTCTTACAGCTGAATTCATAAAAAATGTAAGCCCTCACTATGTGGGATTTTTGCTTGCTTCCTTCCAAGTGCATGTTTTTCTGACTCATTGAACCTGGCTTCCCCAGCTTGTGCTACAGCAGGTTGCATTAGCTACAATAAGCACCCATGGAAATGGATTGATTAAGAAAAAAACAAGAGGGAAAAAAAGATAGCAAAGGCACATGCTACGCTTTAGCCTACCAGATTCCTGTACATGCTACAAAAATGCTTGGAAAAACCCTGTCCAAAAGAAAGCAAACAGCATAAAAACGTATGTTGCCAACAGTTGCTCAGCTGTTTACTGCTCAGCAGAAAGGAGGACCAACACGCAGCACAGAGGAGTCCAGTGGGACACACACGAGGTGCACCAGCATGGCTTCTTTGACTCAAATCCCCTTCTGAACATAAAGAGTCCCATCTGAGAACAGAACTCTTCCTTTCATCTATTTTTATGAAGCACGCGGAAAAAAAGAACCCGGGTCCTCTAAATGAGGCAGCTCTGGAGGGACAGCAGGTTATTCCTTTGCAGAACCATTCTCTGCCCTAAACCTGAACTACACCAGAAATGCGTGATCCAATTCCTTTATTAAAATAAATAAATAAATAATGTTAAATATATCCATTTCACTACAAAATGTGCAATGCCCCGCTCTTGATTCTACCTTTCCTGCTCTGGCCTGTGAACTGAAGAGCAGTCCTCATCATAACTACCTACACCATACACCACGGCTTGCCCTACTTTTGTCGACACAAAGCATTATATTTGTGCACAAGAGTTCCGTCTCTGTTCACACAAACAGAACAGCCCAGTTCACTTCCTGGCACAGACAAGTACACGAACACATCCGCATGTATCTGACAGAAAGAGAGAAGAGAAGTGATGACAAAAATCTACTGCGGAAGGGACAGAAGACGCCATCCTGAATACGCCAGGTGAGGCTGTACAAGTGAACTGTTTAGCATATGCTATGTACAAGTAAATGGCAATTTACCATGGGAAAGAAAGAATAATTGCAAACATTTATGCCTCATACATGTGTATGAAACAAAACAGCTCTTAGAAAGCTCACGCATCGCCCAACCAGAAGGCAAGGCACCTGACAAACACTACCCCTAATTTTGTCGCTTTGTAGGTGATTGCTTCCTTCCTTCTCTTCCTGCATTTGATTTCTTATCTTCTTAGGAAGTGTTCACCAAGAGGCATGCAGACAACTCCCTGAAAAGGGTGGAAAAGAGGTGGAAGCAGGGAAAGGCTGGTTCTATCCAGCAAACCACCCACCAAACACGAAAGCAATTCCTCGCCCTTCGCTGAGTACAAAGATGCACCGTACAACAACTTCAAAGCCAGGTCTGTTCTTCCTTCAGACAGCCGAAGTGTTTCTGGATGTATTGGCTGCCAATAGCCATGGCGGTGCCTGAGCCTTGACTACTGTGCCCCATTAGAGCAGTCTTTATTTATGCTGGTGTTTTCTGGAAAGTACTGCACAAGTGCCAAGAAAAGAGAAGACTGATTTGTTTGGGTCTTCTGTCAGAGCAGCAGGCAACCTGCCATCAGCGATGCCTCTTTGTAACCAAACTACTCTCTCCCTTGCAAAGTACTGATACTCCCAAATATTTCATGAATCAAGAGGAAAACCAGGGCGTTATTACTGATGTAAACAACAAGGCACAAGATAGGAGCCTTGTACAAATAACTGCTCAGTGAGAGAGACCAAAAATGTCCTTCCTTTGCTTTCTCCCAACCTCGCCTTTCAACTCACCTCCCACCTAATACCGATGAAGCACATTTGAGCTTTAACAAAGATGGATCAGTTGCTGCGCAGTCCCCTGGTGCTTACCTAGACACCGAAGTCACCTAGTCCTAACCCAGTCATCCCTCAGCAAACTCTAAAAGGAAATAAATTCATCCATGCCAATAAGTAAATTGTAAGACCACCTTCATCCATCTTGTTCCTGTATTTTTAAAATTTGATTGTGGCCAAAGAACTGCTGGCTGGAAATTACCCTTCCCCCAGCTCACGCATACACCCTTTAAAAATGCAAAATCTAGCCCTCTATTTCAATATTTCTGATGTCAGTGACCGGTGTCGGCTCTCCCCATACAGTAACTGCTTTAAAGCGCTGCATACAGCACTGCATTAAAAATTAATTACACATGCTATTTTATTGATAGTGCATAATGTAATGAGCACCAGCTGTGCTAAACATCCAAACTCCTTTTTAAGACAGCTATAAAAAAAGAAAGAAACTGCACTTCCAAATGCTTCTCCTGTCAGAGGAGAAAAACAGCAACATCTTGGATGGATTTGAAACAGGATTCTTTGATTTAGCTCTCCATTTGGAGCGTTTGAAGAGTTCAGACTCTTGGGCTCAGCATAGTGGTATGCGATCGAGTTAACTCTCTAACTGTTGGACCCATTGTCTTTACTGCAGGCAATGTTTCTTGCACCCTTTTGTCTTGAGACTACAAGATTCAGTTCCACCCGTTAATATTGCAATTAAGAGCTTTTCATTTTCCTTGGATGTCTGGAAATTGCAGGCATCCCCTTTAAAGCACCTTTAAATATCTCTATTGCCCCTGCTGGTTCTTAACTTTAGGTAATTAGGACTTACAAAGTTAGAGTGATAGGGCGCCTGTCTAGAACAAAGCCTCAGCCACGCTTAAATTGCCAGTGCTGCTGCCCCATGCAGCACCCTAATTTTAGCTGCCTCTTTGCTCTGTTAAGATACCTTCGTTACCTCTTGGCAAACACACCACCCAGTCAAAATATATAAGTTTGCAATTAGCTACATCTCTTTTGAGTTTAGATCTGAGTTTAATATCTGGTGAGAAAGAGAGCTGCGCAGACAGACAGGTCACATATGATTTTAATACTTGAATAGATGGATGAACACAGAGATTGATAGATAGATGAAAAGATAGATGCATACATACAAACTGATGCATATCTGTTTTTAGCACATACATCTCTCACACAGCCCTGCACTCTGTAAGTACTGTGCACAATGTCAATTCTACTATAGCACACACTAAATATTTCACTAAAATAAATAAATACATGTAACCATGACTAATAGGGCACCTCTCCTGAATGTTAGCCAGGTACTTTAAGCAAACCTTTTCTTTATGGAAGAAAATGAAAAAATACATTTTTAAAGGGTGTCAGGGAAGCTGCCTTCAGTCTTTTTCTGCCCTCAGAATCATATACCCAAAATATGTCTTTCTCCTCTCAAATAAAGCACCATGAGCTGATCAGAAATTGAGTATTACAGTGGGTTTTTTTTTAGTTTTTTTTTTTAAGATTCCACTCAGAAAAAAAAAATAGGAGTAATGTATCAGCCATCGTCCTGGGACTTGATGAGTTGGGAGGTTTTTGCTGGATGAGTTTGCATTCTCTGCTCTGATTACTGTTTTGTTTTCCATTGATCCTCCTGTGTTAATAAAACCCAGTCTGGAGTGAACAAAAGCTTGCTTCTTGTTCTAGTAAGAAATGTGCTGAGCACATACCATATCATTAACATAAAAGTTTTTGAAATAATACTGCTTTCTAGACAGCCTGTATTAATTGCAGCAAGCTTTTTACAGCAGGGTGGTCTAATCTAGCTCTTCTTATTGGCTGATTCCAGTTATAAAACCAGAGCAAAATGAATACTGTGATGTACTTGAAGAAGGAAAAATCATTCTTTTAAAACCTATTATTTACTCGCAGGTACTTCTTTTATCTTTATTGCCACCTTAACCTTTGCTAAAAAAACAGAAATGATGCAGTAAGTAGAATTTCAGCAGCCAAGTAAATTGACATTAACTTTACAAGATGACCGTGTGATTTTCAGAATGTCCTAATGACTAACACAGCTGATTCCTTGAATTAAAAAGAGCTTGTTCCACTCTTCTGAGCTATGCCCCATGCCTTCCTCTGTTTTAGCCCTTCAGCTTCACAGCCCTGTCCATTAATCACTGCTGTCCATGCCCGCTTGCTGTTTTTATACATGCAACTAAGTATCATAATTGCTTTCTACCTCCTTCCATCAGCCTACATGTGGGAAGCAAGCAGTTTTGCTGGTTGGCTGAATGTATGTGTACTGGGCAGATTTAATTATCTTTACAGAGATATATAAAACCCTCGCTCATGGGCCCAGGTCCAAAGACTTTGGATCAGGTATGTATCTGAACACAGGCAGAAGGGATAAATTATTGTCTGTGGCACTGCAATCCACTTTGTCTTACACTGATCAGAGCTCCTTTCCTGGGGCTTTTACACGGTAGGATCTTCAGGGCAGGGACTTTTCTCTTTGGAGAGCACATTGTAAAGTGCCATGCACTTCTGTGCTGAGATTTTCAAAGCTCGTTTCTCGTTAACTTTAATGGGAAATGGGCATCCAAATCTCTTAGGCAGCTTTGACAATTTAAGACTTAATGTACAATATTAATAAATCAGCATCATAAAAAGAGCCCAATGAAGATGTATTGTGAAAAAATAGCCCCACAAAAAGCATTGTAGTGTATGTGTGTATGCATACAGGCATATACTTTTCTTTACATAATTACGTCTCTCAACAATCATTTGCATGTCTCTTATGCAGAAAAACCTGTGTGCATTTTACAGTTACTCTAAGCAGTTGCAATTCATTGAAATGAAATAAAAAGCAGGCTCAGAAAAGCACCCTAATCTGGCAAGGGGTAAAGCAAAATGAATGCTTTGCCCATTTATATTTTAGATCCAAGCTACACAACCCTGTGAATTTCATGACTCTATTCCAACTTCTAATTAAATAGGCACTAAAAACATTTAAACAGGAGAACCCAATTCAGCAGACAGAAGCCTCTGAGGCAAAAATAAATAAATAAATAAGTAAATAAATAAAGAGACAGAGAGAGAGACTTTTCCAGTGGCAGATATTTTAAAAAATCACATAGAAAAAACATAGAACTTCACCTGCACATTCCTCACCCTGTGGTGCCTTGAACACAAAGAAAGGAACAAAGACAGGAGGGACCACAACCAGCACTGTTAGGAGAGGTGCTGGACACCAAGCGGACTTCCCAGCATCGTTTGCTGTGATCGAAGCTGCTATCAACAGCACATTTCCTACAAATCACAAGCCACTCTGGACGAGGCAGAGGACTTCCCGTCTGCACGGCTAAATGCTGTTCAGCTCTCTAGGCAATTGCTCTTATCTAGATCCAAGATTTCCAAACACAACTTTTCCACCTGCAGACCCCAAACCCAGCAGGTTTGGGATCCCCAGCACAAAACTGCTGGGCCTGATCTGGGAGTGCCTCGCAGAGATCTGGGGGTACCTGCAACTTCCAGCCTTCAGGGTCGCAGCCTGCTTGAGAACTGCATTGAAAAACTCCAGGTCCTGCATTAAATGAATGCTGAAAAACAGGAAAGGTAAGAAATGATGAAGGAGGAGAAGAGGCGGGAACTGTTGATGGCTTTTGTTCAAAGAAGGAAACAATTCCTCAGAAGCAAGAACGGAGCTGACAGAATAAAAGGCTAATCAAGTCAGAGAGACAAGCAGATCTCTAAAGCTGTAGCAAGTGACTATTGTAAATGGCTATATTAAAAAAGAGGGCACAATGCAGGGATCGTCACTAGATTATTAGTCAACACAAAGAACTCACTTTTCTTTCATTTCCACAAAACATTTTGAGCGCAGGAAAGATCCTGCAACTCCTGCTACAGGGTTTAAAGCATGCCCAGGCTCATTTACTAAGGGAGCAAAGAAAGGGTTAAACAGATATAATCTCCTTTTCAAGGGAAGAAAATGCTTCTTTCAAGCAGAGCTTGACCAACTACTGTCATAAACATGTATCATGCACTTTGATATAACCTATTCTCTAAGTGCCACAGACTGCAGCAGTAATTACAGGAAGCCATGATAACAGGTCTCTCTCTCCGCAGAGCTGGCATCCTTCTCCCAGCAAACACACCACTCTGAAAACTGGCCCTGCACAGCTCCAAAGCGAGAAATGAAAGTATGTAACACACCAAAGCATCGCCCTCCCACCTCCTTTAATCAGTCATTCCTTCCTTCCTTTTCAGTTTTGCTTCCTTCCCTCCCCACCGGCTGTTGGCATCAGGAGCAATGGGGAACCAGGGCATCCAGTTTGCTCTTACAGCTACCTGCCTACCAAAGGCACCTGCGTGCATCCTGCGTTGGTGAAGAGAGCAGGCAAATGGGAGATCAGTTCCAGTGTGCTTTACCAGCTGGTAAAGGGGGGAAGCGGGGCACCTATCTGACTTTCTCATTGAGCATCCACCACTCAGAAGCCCATCTCCACACCGTTTGAGGCCAGCTGGTCAGACTGATGAGGTCAGAAAAGCAGAGCTCAATGAGAACAGCATCCCGCCATGCTGCATATGGTAGCATGGATGAGAAATCAGACCAGGTCCAGGGGCATCATGCATCGCTGCAAGCCCAGCACGAGCAGCTGGGCGCAGGCTGAGCCCAGCCAGGAGGCTCGGGAGCCTTCCTCGAGCACCACGAGCTTCACCCGGGGTCCACAAATTGAGAAGTGCAGGGACCTTCTCGTGAGATAGAGCACACTGCTGCAGTACCACTGTTAATGGAAAGAAAAAGTTGAACAGAGCTAACTTTTGCCACGTTAGGGGGGCAGGAGGAGCCACTGGCCAAAGGCTTTATTCATCACAGTCCTTGCTGTCTCTCTAAATCTCCTGGTCCTCACACATTGCTTATCCAGCATCGTTCTGGGAGCTCCCTATTAAAGCTCCACACACATTAGCGTGAATGAAGGCTGCAGGGTCTGGCCCACCACAGTCAGACTCCACCATAAGTGCTTGCGGATTTCACCACAGCTGTATTTTCTTTTAAGCCCCCCACCCCCCTCCACCCCCCCACCCCCCATTTTCACCTCTCCAGCCTGCAGTTCACCACAGCCCCAATCTTGCAACTGAGCCACACTCAGAAACACCCACTGATTTCAAAGAGATCGCTGGGTCTGAAAGGACGGGGTCTGGCAACCGTATGGCTGTGTCCTCTTGGGCTCGCTCAGCGCACCCTCATTTCCACATCACTTTCCCCTCCTTGCAGTGACAAAAGTCAGGCATCCAAAAGGAATAAAGGAAAAGAAAAGCTGCTGGGGGAGAGGGGAGGGATGTGTGGCAAGTTACCAAAGAGCATTTTCTCAAAGCAAGGGAGAAAACTGCATGGAGCACATACATCCTGCGTGCACATGGACTCAGAGAAAAGCCTTTAATACGAATGATTAGGGGGGGAAAAAAAAAAAAAAAAGGAGGGGGGGAGACCTCAGATGTTAAATGTTATCCAATTAAGCTTAAAATAAACATCCCAGAGAGATGAAATCTTGATACCAGGGTATCACATTCTGTGAGGAGTCTCAGACATTTGTTCACAACGTGGCACAAACGGCCCGGCAGCGGCCGCTGGTAACATCTGAAGGTGGGCAGGCAGAAGGGGAAGGACGGGGGAAGAGGGAGCCACACACCCCTTCCCGCTCCCCGTCCTCCGCCAGCACGGGGAGAGGGGCAGGAGGGAGGGCAGGGGGTGTTTGGGACATTTTCACTGCCTTCCCCACACGACCCAGCGAAGGCAGCTCTCCCACAGCAAAGATGACATCACTTGGCAGCACTACTGACCTTCAGATAGCAACAAAAAAAAAAATGTTTCTATTACCTGACAACTGACAATGACATCCAAATGTGCCTGACGTCTCAGTCTGAATCTCAGTCTGAGTCCCGCCAACTGAGACTGCACGTGCACCACAGCAGGGCAGGCTAAGGCAGGGCGGGAGAGAGGCCAGTGCGCGGAGAGGTGACGTGATGACGGATGTGTGAGGGTGGGAGGAGGCAGCTATGGGAGCCCCCGGCAGGTTTGCAGGCCTGGACGGCCCTGGAGAAAAAACAATAGAAAAAACTGTCAGTCGGACCTAAGTTTGAAGGGACAGAGGAGGCATCATCAGCGGGAACGGGTGAGGCGGGGGCTGGCTGCCTAACGCACTACGCGCTTGCTCTGCACTGCTCCCTGGGGAAAGGAGCCCTTGGGGCTCGCGTTGGGCTGGGAAAGAGCAAGAAGGGACCTGGGGGCCCTGCGAGCCCGGCTGGAGGCACAGAGAGGGGCGAAGCAGGGGCACAGCCGGTCCTGGTGCGGAGGAGAGCCGGAGGCGGCGAGCGTCGCCACCAGCACTTGCTCAGGGACCGAATCAAAAGGGGGATTATTGTTTTACGGCTGTGTTAATGCATTTAGCTGACACAAAACCAGGCAGGCTCTCTGCCGAGCCGCTGCTGAAGCAGGCTCGGCACACCAGCGCAGACAAAGTGCAGTGACTTGGAGCTCAAATGGCTTCGGAGGGGTGCCAGGAGCCAAGCTCCCAGAATGAGGCATTCACGGGCCACTGTGCTGCCCGCCCGCCTGAGCCGCAGCCAGTTGTGCATTTTGCATGCCCCCATTATGCAGTCCGCTTCCCTGTCGAGCCTGCAAAGAATGGAGCAACCTTTTTTTTTTCCTGGTAGCTAAAAAAATGATATTGTAACCTCCAGCTGTATTATTTATTTTTAACCCCTCTAGGAATCACCTGCCATTTCAAAGCTGCCTTTAGACTTCTCTCCTGCTCCACTGGAAATGCGCACTCCTCCTGGCACTAGTCCAGATGGAGCTCCGTGGTTTAAAAAACTCAAATGCAAGCCTTACATATCGATATACACCTGTACAAATACAGACAGGCACAAACAGACATGCACACGCAGAATCAGGTAAGAGCCACATTTTTGGCTGGCGCGAAATCAGCAGAGTTCAGAGGGAAGTTGCGAGAACAGCACCGCTCTGCATCCCACCCCATTTATTTAAAACTACCCTCTCTGCTTAATTATTACATAAAGGGGAGCTACTAATCAAGGGCAGTTTCTAAATGAAGATATGCGGTGGAGTGGTCGCCATTAAAAAGCTGGCATTTGCCAACAGCTACCGCACAGTGGTAGGTCAGAAACCACAGTTTCCCCCTTTGTTTAAATCAGGAAATACGTGTGCTAATTGCGGGGTATCGTTTGGCAAATGCTCTCTCTTTTTTTCCTAAGGGTGGCGATTCTGTCTGTGCACACATGTGCGCCTTGCACACACATGCAAACACCATGGCAGCAAGGAGAAATATGTTCACCCGTCCTCCCTTCAGACCTAGAAGAGCAACGCTTAGAAGGGACAATGTCCACCTCGAGGATCCTGGTTCAGAAACCAGGCCTACATGTTGATCTGACAGCTACACATGTGAGGCAAACGGGGATACTTCATCCTTGGCACAGCATCCAGAGCTCCAGTCTGCAAGGACTGCATTTGATTTTGTCGTTTATCTTAAATGGCTAAGAGACCACCAGAGCAAAACATTTGTGTGAAGCTTTTGCCAAAACCACAAGTGAAGAGTCTAAATTCCCTGTGTAAATACTTGAGCTTCAAGCATCAAGGATAAAATTTGTGCTCTTTTGTGAGGACTGGTTTTAAATAGAAGCCATCTCTGTGGCACATGGAGCAAGGAAGGATTTTTTATTTTGGGGGCTCAGTTGCCTGGCTTTTGTAATTGTTTTGATCTCCCTGGAAATACTACACAGGCAGGTAATGATAACTACTATCTAGACTGTACTAACGTTGCATTTGGGGTAGAAATGTATGCTAGGTGCATGGAAATGGATGTCAGACACTGATTTCTGTCTGTTCTGTAACACACATGAATAACAACCTTTTTCATGGAACAAAAACTTAACACAAATTCCCTCAAGTTACTTAACAATTGTATCTTATATTCCTGATGTTATAAAAACAACTAGGCTGGCCAAGACAAGGTTGAGCTGCCTAGGCACTCATCCTTGCTGGGAAAGCCATGAGCTGGAAATCTGGTTTAGAGTTGGACCACAGCTGCATCTCAGGTGGCACCTAAACATGTCCACAGCCCTGCCACGACAAAAGACACAGGTCTTGCAGTCAGTCAGTCCCTCCCACGTCATGGTGCCATACTACAGCTCTCAATAGGGTTTGGAAGCAGCCCATCATACAACGAACCACATGAAGCCCACCAAGCCCACCAACAACCACAACTGCACGGGGTTTTAATGTGGAGGTGCATGGGTCCTAGCCTGCAAAACTACCCTGAAGGTGACAGCCTCTCCCCTAGTTCTGGTGGGTCTCTCCTTTCTGTTAGCAATGAATTTGATATAATCTGCACAGCTCTGAGGTGTCTGAGAAGATGCTAAGAGGTCACCAGGAGGGTACAGAGAGGCCCTCCCTTCTCTTACCCAGTATATTTCCTCTAGTGTGGAAAGGATGTTAAGGTTTCAAACAAGAGATTTCTAACCCCTGGGGGAAAGGGATCCTGTAAGAGCCTTCCAAGAGAGGTAGTGGGGGCAAGCCAGCCAACCGCTTTAACAAGATGCCTCCCAACTTTATGGGAAGGACTATATGGTCTGGTTGCCAGTGAAGGGGTGGAACTGAAGATGTCACTCAGAAGGCCTTTTTGTGTCCTTTCACTTATATATCAGGAAATTTAAAATGAGCCAATCTTGTGTCAGAAAGGAAATGAGTAGGAGGGAGAAGAAGAACGGACAAAGACTCTGGCAGATCTTCAAGGAGTCCCACTACCTCTCCCTGAAATGATGAAACCGGGGCTGTCAGACCAGAAGGCTGAGTCTGCCCCTACAAGCCACCACAAACCAGGAAATTCTTTATTTTCCTTGCTACTACTTCAGGGTTTGCTTCTTTGTCACGGATAACAGGACAGTCCTCTAGAACCAGATTGATTGGCAAATCATGAAGAGGAAAATTGTATCCACTGCCCTGGAGGAAAGGCGTGGAGAAAAGGAGCACTCCACCGTTAGGTACTCAACGCCTCTTTATAGCTATAGAAAGAGTAACAGTGGAACTCTGAAATACTCACTTGTGTTTGCTAAGAGAATGCCCATGTTTTACCTCTCTAGCTCCTCTTCTGCGGTATTTTTTCCCATATAGCCTCCCTATTTAAAGCTGAAAATGAAGACGAGGGCTCTATGTTTCCTCACCTTAACTGTTGCAGGTAATGGACATACACAGGCTGAACAAACAGATAAAAACATACCCAGCTATGGGTAGACAGACAGATAGCTGCTATCCTAAGGTGGTGCAGGAGTTTTCTACTCAACCCATGCAGCACCAGGTGAGGGAAGGGATCGAGTCTCTGGAATCCTATGGCAGATTGACTGTACCACATTGCACACTCATTTCAAAAAGCAAACACTCCTGCGAGCCCCTGTGTGTCACACAGGGCACAACCACAACCTGCAAGAAGGGAAAGCAGACTGCAAGGACAGCAGTGCAATCGTAGAGGCTGATCTGGAAAAACTGATCCATTTGGGGTGAATGTGAGCATGCATGCAGCTCTGTGTCTCTCCATGCCCGCTGCCACGACGTGTAAGGTTTGAGTCTCCTCTTGGGCCAGCACCATGAAATCATCCACCTGCACTGCAGATCTCAATTACATATTCTGCATTCATTCTGCATGGATGCGAGGGGGAGTTTTGCACGTAGCATGAGTGTGGAACATGCACAGGGACTGTCACAGTGCAAATAAAAGATCTGCATTGCTGATAGGAAAGGAGGATTTTGTCCTTATGCTTTAAACAGGCTCAGCATACGCTCACTGCCTGCACACGGCAGTAGCTCCCAGGTTGTGTTGACTCCCAGACACTGCTAAAAGTAATTTTTTTGCTCTCTGCTATTTTTAAACTTGCAAAGAAGAAAATAAGGTAAATTGGACATGACCCCAGAAGATGGAAATGAGCATAAGAGCCTAGAAAAACGTGACAAAAGCCACAATCAAGGCATAAATTGCATCCTTTTGTTGTCCCTCTCCCTGAGCCTAGGCATGACTGGCTGTATGACATGGTATATGTAAAACATCACGTTCCTTTAGCACATCTGCAGAAAAGTACCCGGGCAAAGCACAAAGATGGGGCTGCAAGCAACATTCACAACGTCCCATCTCAGGCAGAGGACCTGATCTTAATTTAAGAGATCTTGCCTTATACCTCATGTTGTGTGCAAATGCAGCCATGTGTAGCTATGTGGCTGGTGCATCCCTCGTGGTGCTGTGTGCTTGCTGGGAGGGTGGCTGCATGTGCGTCTGCACGGGCAGACAGGCAGGTGCACACACAGACGTGTAAGCCACTTAACAGGGCACGAACCAAGTTTTTGTGTGTCTCTCTGTGCCTGTCTGGTGGTGGAAAATCAATCAATGGCTGGTTAAAGACTAAAGCTCAGTTCCATTATTAAAAAACTCTCTCTTTTAATAAAAAGAAAAACATCTGTTCAAACAGTGAACAGCTACAAATTCAGAGCGCAGGCTGCAGCCTCATCCCTTCCCTGTGCCCATCGTGTTCAGGGAGAATATTGCAGATGTTCTGAGATGGGTTTTACATGTACCATTGCAGCAGCCTTAAACAGACACATCCAGAAGTGAAAGACAGATCTATTCACTAATCTTTCCAACAGACTTTTTCCAAGCTTTTTCTCAAACAAGTTGTCTCATCTGTATTATACCATCTCACCCGGACCATTCCCCCATGGTGTTATATCTTTCTACCGTGTCTTTTCACACAGGCACCAACAGGATTGATGGAACCAAACGTGCACAGCACACGTGCACACACACACGCCTATGCACATACACACACGTTAGTGAGACAGAGGCAGAAACGTTTCCAACAGCAACTAGGAGAGCAACGAACGCTCACCCTGCAAGGGGCAGACACACGCAGCATCCCCCAGCGAGGGCAGAAGGACTCTGCAATATGTGCAAGCAGGCTGTTACTCAAGCACAGAGCCCGGCTCGTGGCCAGACACACCTGCACACCAGCCCACTCCTCGTCCCCCTGCACACACAGCGGTTTTGGAGCAGTTCCCCCGCACCGGCTCACGATGCGCTGCTAAGACTAAAACTTTACTCGAGCTGGAAATGGAAAGGCTGCACTGGGGAGAGAAGAAGCGGAGCAGGGAAGGGATTTCTTGTTATATGTTGCTCAGGGATTTTTTTTTTAATGATTTTTTATTTTTTTTGGCAGACAAGGATTCCCTTTGAATTGATACATTTCTTTCTCTCAAGAATTTCAAATGATAATGCATAAATGAGTCATAGATCAAGAACAGCGATGTGGTGAGCAAGAAGGAGAAAGAGTGTGAGTGAGGGGCACTGGCACAGAAATTTGACAGTACCCCAACTCCCCCCCTTCCTCCCTCCATGCCAAGACATTAATTCTCACAAGTCGGAGAAAATTACTATGCATGAATGCAAAAAGCATGATCAGGAGTAATTAACATGGCTTCATATGCAAATTTTATTAATGCAGAAGTACAAAGTCATTATGCAAATGAAACTTACGTCAACTCTCTTGACAAATATTCATCTCTAAAGCTCAAGTTTCTCCCTTCTATTTTTTTTTTAATTTTTGGTGTAAAACGAAAAGAAAAAAAAAAAAAGCGACGAGGACTGTTTGACAAGTTTGCAAAGTTGTTTTTCAACCGGAGAAATTTATTCTTGCATTGTTGATATTTTTTTGTTGTTGTTGGCAGGTACACGACAGCTCATGGAGGAGAGCGGGAGGATGGGGGGACGCGGGCTACCAGCAGCAGGCAGCCAATCAAAACGCCAGCGGCTGTAATGAGCGCGATTGATGACTGTTTGGCTTTACTGCAGGGTAATGAACTAGAATCCAGTCTGAGGAGGAAAAAAATATGAATATTCATGAAGCTGTGCTCCTGCCTTTGATGGTTAAAGAAATTTTTAATATTCAAATAAGCGCTTGCCAAGTGATTAACAAAGAACAAGCACGCAGGAATATGGAAATGGAGCTGTGGAAGATTTGGGAGTCACAGTCTGTGCAGAAAAGACAGCACAAAATTTCATAAACAAGATAGGCAGATAACCCAATTCAAATCTGAGCAAATAAAGGGGAAAAAAAATCCCGTTCTTTTTCATCAGTTTGGATATTGTATCAGTCACTTTGTTTTAAAGTGCGAGGGAGAATAAAAGCAACCGATGCAATAAGACCAGGGGAGAAAATCCAAACCCTGAGAAACCCAACCCAGCAATTACAAAGTAAGAGTCCTGGGTGAGATACTGATAGGAAAATGATGGCTAAGTCCACTGTCTGCTGTGGGCTATTGCTTTTCAAAAGAGGGAGCCTGCCTGATGCTGAGAGCCTACCAGCTCCTGCAAACCGCCAACTTGTTGTGCGTGACCGGAGGGAGGCAAAAGTATCCCGAAATAACTGAGCCAGTCCCTGCCGTTAAATCCCTTTCCTCAGCTATAGAGTGCATGGTGGGGCTTGACCGCTGTCTGGGAGAGAAGCGAGGGAGTGCAACACAAAGCAGAAATGTTATTGCCAGGAAAAAAAAAAAAAAAAAGAAGAGGGGGGAAAGTGCAAAAGGAGGATGCAAGAAGGTCTCAACTGCCCACCCTGGTAATCAGCCGGTAAGAAATGTGCTTTCTGTGCCTGAGAGAGAAAGGTCCTCCCCTCCCCACAGGTTTCTGAAGAAGGATACAAAAATCCAGCCACATTACAAAATGTCTGATAAGTTCAGGCTCTCACAGTTTAATAGCTTCACTAAGGATTCACACTGAAGCACATAATAACAATATTAGCTGCTAAAATGACTTTGCAGTTAAAATACATCTAATTAGCAGCCAGCGACATCCTTTTTTTTTCTTTTTTGGAAAAAACAGTTAACTTCAGGGCTACCTTATACCAGAATGAAATGTGGTTGAGCTCTTTCTGTTTTCCAAAAACAAAGTAAGGATAAGGATGTCTTCAAACACTTATGGCGTTGGAAAACCGACTCACCTTCTTTGTTATCCTGGGGTTTCACAGGCCTGTCTGGCTTTTCTGCAGAGCTTTAAAACCTCTGGTTAATTATTACTTATTTTAAAATCTAAAGATAGGATAGTCTAGGTACCATTTAAAAATTAGCTGGTGTATTCAGAATGTAACGTTTCCACTCTACTCCAAAAAATACTAATGACAATAACAGCAGCACAAGGACAATGCTACAAAATGCACAAAACGGCCATGACTAGAACCTTCATAGTTGCCGTGAAAACACATCAAGAAGCTAATGGGATTTCCCCCCCCCCCCAAATGCTCCATTTTTAGAGATACAAATATACCCAGTGTTGATGTATTACAGGAAGGAAAAGGGGGAAAAGAAGAAGGAGTGGGGAAGAAAAAAAAAAAAAAGGAAAGGAAAGAAAGAAATGGTAAAACATAAGTAAAGATAAGGTTAAACACCACGCAGAGGTATTGCTGGGAGTCTTTCCTCTGAATAATGCCAAGACCTTTAGAAGATGCCTCTTGTCTCTAGGTGCGTGTGGGAGGGTGAAGTGTGATATTACATAACGTACATGCTGCAGTGGCTATGAACAACCACACTGATTAAAAAGCTTGACTGTGAAGCTCAGCTTTCCGTTTCCTGGGCTTTTCGTAGCTTGTGCCAGACCCTTGAACATCGTAAATGTTATCCTTTGTCTATGAGATTCCTTGTCTTTACTTTAATCAATGCATTTTCTTTCCTAATGACACAGAAGCAACTAACAGCTCATGCAGTCGGTTGCTTTGAAGCCCTTCTTAAATGGCAGTTGAGTTCTACCATATAAATGTGAATACTTAATATTTATGCCACATTTTCTTTTTCTTTCTTTCTTTTCTTTTCTTCCTTCCTTTCTTTCTTTCTTTCTTTCTTTCTTTCTTTCTTTCTTTCTTTCTTTCTTTCTTTCTTTCAAAGCTCCCCATCTGCATATTTCTGGCGAATAATGATACTTCAGTAGGGCAGGTGAACATACATTTCAGCATACAGAGTCAATGGGAAAAAGTATTAAGAGTCAATACTGTAAAACTCAGCCCCTAAATTTAAGTGGCTTGAATTGAGCGTGCAGCTGTGGTTGCCTGTCAGTAGTTAGATGCTGTAATAATAATAATAACAACAACAACAACAATAATAACAATAATAATAATAATAATACGCCTTTCATTTCTCTAGTGCCTTCCATGCAAAGATCTGGAAGCACTTTACAAAGATAAATAAACTGAGCTTGGAACACCCTGTGTGGTTAATAAATATCCTAATATATCTAAATATCCTGTTTGGAGCATGCAACTCTTCTCACTGCGTAAAATTCCCCATTTTAGATTGTCCACATGTTTGCACATGGTGTTTTGGAGGCTCAAACATCGAGGGTAGGCCGTGGAGATTTTTACTTACCTAAGAGGCCATGTGGGTTTCCAGGAGCAGCCTGCTTATGCAGTGCCAACACCTGTCTTTTGGGCAATAGGGGTGCTGGTTGTGGCCGGACCCGCTCCGAGGTCTGGGCGTTGCAGCATCCCGGGTCCCCCGGGGGCTCCGGTGAGGCCACCCACACCCCCCGCACCACCCACCTGATGCCCATCCAAACCTGACCCTGGCCCCGTGGCTGTGCTTTGACGGAATGTGGAGCTCAGGTTAAAATTGAACTTCTTGGCTCACCCCCATTAAATATGTGAGGAAAAGGACTTGTCCCAGTGCTGCATCCACCGCTCCCTCTCACCTGTGCCCCCTCCCAGCCCACCCGCATGAGGGACTGCGGTAACCCCCCGCTATGGAGAGCAGCCAGGAGTGAGAGGAGGGGAAATAGGGCCAGGGTTGGGCCTAAAATTCCACTAGGGATAAGTAAGTACAGTGCATCAACAGATGCTGTGGAAATATAACGTAGGAAACTGGAGCTTTTCTCATTGCAGGAGGGGGCTCTCACAGACAGGACTCAGGGCTGGGGATGTGGCTGTGGCTGCGGTGCATACCCCGGGACAGAAGCCACGTCCCTACCCCAAGCTCCACTTTCCCCTTCCCACCCTCTGCATGCTGGCCTCTGCAGCCCCAAAACTTTCCCAAGCCAGGCCTGGCTCTCGCTCCGGGGCTGCCAAGTGCCTCACACAATGGTTCCCTGATCTGAGCTGCAATGTCCAGAAGCCACCGCAATAAACTAACAAATAACAATAATCACCCTGATCTGTGGAGTTTGTTTTCCAAAAGGAATAAAGGGTTGACAATAAACAGTTCATCAATTTTCCCAACTTTTTTCCTCAACTCTTGTAATTAAGTCCTGAGGAGTTTCAATGGTCATAAAAATCCTTGTGGGGATTAAAGTTTTCAGTCCCAGTTATACCGTGAGTGTTTCTACATGCCAGCAAATATTCCTGATATAATTAAAACATATAACCACCCCAACAGACCATCACAGCAATTTAACAGGCCCTGGAATTAATAAACGATCTCAGTGGATGGAAAGAGCTGTTTCAAAGAACAGTTATACAGGCAAAATAATATAGGGAGGCAAGCAAGGGAAGAAATACCACAGTAAACTGAGGGCTTGACCACAGAAGCATATGGCCAAGAGGCTAAAACTGAAGTGGTCAGGGCAGAGCCACAGCCCTCCAGGAGCCAGTAAGGCTGCTGGCCTTCACCTCTGCCGTGGCCTTAGGGAACCGAGCCCTGCCCACACCTGCAGATGCTGCACCACAGCCAGATGTCCTCGGGCAGGTAAAAAAAAAAAATACAGAAAAAAAGAAGAAAAAAAAAAAGAAAAATCAGTGGTGGAGTTAGGCAGGAGTGAGACTTTTGCAGCTCTGTAGCTGCTTGGTAGCAAAAACAGTTCCTGGAAGGGGAGGGAGCTTGGGGAAAGCGAGGCAGGTGAAGTCACTCTTCCGCTGCGTGCCTCAGTTTCCCCGTCTGTGAAAATCAACTAACGAGATCTACCTGATTTTGTTCAATGTTCTGGAAACCAAAACGACTCTGTAACAGCAATATATTAAACGGCAGCACCATTAACCGCTTCTCTGCTGGAAATGCAAAGCAGGACCATCAGGTGATGCCAATGTCCCTGCAAAGCACAGATGGACAAATTTAATACACAGACACGGTTAGCTTTGAGAAGGAATCACAACTCTCGTTTTTTTGGCTCAGCCCTTGCCAAAAGCAATGTAAGTGCAGGCACCTTTATAAATGCTGAATTTCAATGTGAAAAATAGTCTACCTGTCAAGTGTAAACGAATACATTACACTTCAAGTAATTTAACGGTGTTTGGGGGGGGGGGGTCCATTAAAGTGCACATTTAAAATTTGCAATTTTGCCCTTGTGCACTGAGCACATTCACACTCAGCTGAGCATTTCATGAATGCCAGGCAAACTTAAAAAGCAAAGCAGGGCAAGCAATCGTAAGGGGGAAAAACGAGCAACAGAAAATTTAAAAATGAAGAGTTACTTTGAGTTTTGGATCTTTCAGGGGAAAAACATTCCTGCCGTGCGTGTACAAGTGGGCCAAACTTTGATAACTGAAACTGTCAAATTAAATGAGTGGAGAAATCAGCTGAAAATGGTAAAACAGTCCACCAGACAAGGGGAACCCTGGGGATGTAAAGCTGCAGTCCTCAGTTTACTGGACAACGGACCACAACTGAGTAAATAAACAATGCTCTCTTCATGGAAAAGATGCTAGAAAATTAACCAAACAATTTGGTTTTGATTAACAAAAGAAAGCAGACAAATAAACCAGAAACCAAGGAATCTAATTCAGACTGTTATATAAGGTTAAAAAGGGAAATAATCAAGAAAGAACCGACATTGCATTTGCATGAAGACCGATGTCGCAAACCTGCGCCCAATCCTGCTGTTAAACTGCACAATTAAAAGTTTCACCCAAAGACTTCAATCTGAATAGAACTGGGCCAGCACTAATTAGACAGGAAAACCGAACCCTATCTGGAGAAGTAAAACACAAGTACGGTAAAAACAACCCCAGACTCCTTTCAATATGACACAAAACTGCTAAGAGAAAAGCCAACTATGAGAAAGGAAGAACCATTCTCAGTACAGGATTTTTCGTGGGTGTATTTTTTCTAGACTAGATTATCCTGTAACTCTCAATTCACCCATTTATTTATACAGAATAACATCTTCCTCCATAAGATAAAAGTATAAGGCACAAAAAGCTGTTTATTATCAGGTCTGCTTGAAATGGAAGCTGAAGTTGATTACCGTGGAAAGCGTATTCAAAAAATAAATGAGAACAAAACAGATACGGTGTACAAACCAAGGCAAAGCAAAAGAATTCCTTAAAACATCCACAGTCAGGATGAGGAAGTTATATTAAATTCATATGTATCACCCCGATAAAATAAAGGCTAGTGGTTTTTTGTTTTGCTTTTGATGAAAATGTCAATATGCTCAAACAGCAGCTCATTGCTGTGTATCACAGTCTAACCAAATCTTTCTATAACCTCTTGCATTACAAGCAAAATCTCTGAAATGTCACCAACTAAAAAATTGAACTACCCTGTAATTAGTTTCAACAAAGTAGTCCTTTTAACCCTAATTTTCTAGATGTAGATGGCATTTCCGAAGTAAGTGTTATGAACCTTCCTTAAGGACAAGCGGAATCAAATTGTAAAATCACAAGCAGTGATCTAGGGGTTCTTCCTCTAAGCAACCCTTCTATTTCCCTGTAATAAATTCAAACCCAATCTCTTAATAGGTGATCAGAGAAAATATGCATGCACACCTAAACCACCACAACAAACTATTTTTTAAATACCACTCCAATTGCTAATATAATAAAGGCTGTTATAACACGTTAGCACTGGTATCATTATTCCTTATGATTCAATATTCTAATGACTGGCTGTAACAGAGGTTTATGTTCTGCCGAGGTTTATACCACTATTTAATGTAATTAAGCAAACTGGCAGCCAAAGCCTCTACGGAAATATCATTTCTGTTGCAGAGTATTCCCACCAGAAATTCACAGCAATCATAACATACAAACTTTGATTCTGTTTATTTTTTCCCATTCTGAAACTGATCCGGCATTTCTTGGACTTACTAAAGTGGAAGAAGGAATTAATTTGGCCTTTGAAGACATGTTATTATTGACAATACTAATAATCCACGGCAGTTGGGCCTTCCCCTTTCCTCTCCTCCACCAGGCAGCGCAGCCTGCAGCATCGCTTTGCAAAGCCCCAGAGCTGGACTGCCCTTGTACCGGGAGTCTGGCGAGCGTAGCAGCACCGGGGTTTTAAGCAAGCCATTAAAATGCTAATATTCAGCACGGACCAGATCCCTGCTACCACTGAAAGCTGAACTAAAGCTCCTCTGGAGACAGGATAAGGCCCTTCCAATGTGATCAAAGAGTAAATACATGCAAATCTCTGAAGGGAAAAACAATGGTGTTTCTTTCTAATTTTAAAACCAAACAGGGAGAGTCCACCAGGTTCGCAATCCATGTTACAGTCACACTTGGGATGCCTGACACCTGGGATCACAGCAGAAAGGAGGATGGGAGCAGGCTAAAAAGTTGCCATATGAGGTCAAAGAGGAGCTCGTAAGGTCCAGGATGACCTCTGCTCGCTCAGGCACGAAGTTACCTTCTGGGCTGTGCTCCCCACCACTACTGCGGCTCTGCTGACCAGAGCAGCTGTGCCACAAATGTACATACAGGTTTTGTCAAGTCCCCCTTTAGCCCCACCACCATCCAGGGAGCTCAGGCCCCTTCTGCATCCCTCGCTCAGGCAAGAACTCAGCCCCACGTGGGCTCCAATAACCAGAGGAACCTGATGAACGTGAGCCAACTGCACCCGCTGCCCGCAGCAGCGCAGCTTGCGAGCCGACTCGCTTAAAATAAAGGTTTAGTTACCTCTTGCTCCCAGCTGAAAGGCTCTCTGTAGAAAATAAAACAAATAAACAAAAAAAAAAAACACTGAAATGAAATCCACACCCATTTGGGGGGGTCAAGGAATAGTAAAGGGAAAGGGAAAATGTCTGGTTCCTATTATTGCTATCTCCAGTGCTTTCACCTCCACAAACAGCTTAAAAGAGGGCTTCTGTAGCAGAAGTTCAACTTCCCTTAATCTGGGCTCTTAAACTGCCAGGATCTAGTTACATTTTCTCCTTCTCCAGATTTTAATACTTTTATTTTACATCCTAGCGTTGTGGGGAGGGAGGGGGAAGGGGGAGAATCTCGGTGTCACTGCACGGAAGAAGTCACCGGGTTTTGCGATCCAGCAGCTTCCTTGGCAGAGGGAACTGCTGGTTGGCATAATCCACTCGCTTGACAAAACTACTATTTCTGGGCACGCGCTCAAAAACAGGTAGGAAGCAAATGCTGAGAAATAAGGAAGTAAAAACAGCCAACAGATTTTTCACTACCAAGAACGCCAAGAGTAAACATGATTTATTTAGCTGTGTTTAACATGTCTCTTCTGCACTAGACTGCAGAAATCTGCTTGCATTTAGAGCAGGAGGAGGAGGCGGGGGGGGAGGGGATAAAAAGGGAATCCATTACGGCGCTCGGCTGGTACTTTCTGAATTGTTCAGTCACACAGTTTTATTGAGTACAAGTATTTTCTAGCCCAAAATATATTCATGTGTCAGAAGAAAGCAGCACTAATCTGCTGTTAATTAACAAGCTGCTGCTAACAAAAGATGAAGGACCCAATTCATACAAACAATATTTACGTGGGTGTCGCATGATTTTGTCACAGATCTTTTCTTTTCTTCCTCCATCCCCCTAACCCCACCGCCTCCTCCTCTTCCTCGGCAGCGAGTTGTGGGGATGCGGCGTGCGGAGCCCCAACTCCTCTTGGGGTCGGCACCCACAGCAGAGGATCCCGACCCAACCACGCTCCCCATCCCCTTGGACAGGCTCTCGCCACGGCTCCCTGGGGCACCCAGCTCCAAGGGCTCCTTTCTCCCCACGCCAGGCAGAGCCCTATTGCACGCTCACAAGTGAAATTTCCTGAAGATCCTTATTCAATTAGGAGGCAGAAGCCATCTTCTGGCACCGTGCCCATGGCAGCAAGGCTGCCGAGGCTCTGGAAGTGGCACTCTCCCATCCTCCATCCATCCTCGCCAGCGGTTTACAGGCCACGAGAGGGAAGGGCGAGATCTTGGCCCTCCCCGGTGCCCTGCCTGTGATTTCACGTTTGTTTAATGCTACCGTTTTGCTAAGGAATCTGGGGAAGGGAGAGACTTGCTAAAGGCACCGAGACCTAGAGGGATTGGGGCTTGTTCAAAAATACCAATGCACGCACAAAAGGGTAGAGCTTTGAGCGCTGAACCAGAGGGCAGACTCGTGGCAATAGCCCTGCTGCCATCACCTGCTCCCTGCTGTGATTTTGGACTGTAGCCCTTGTGGCCTCATCCAGAGCAGTGCTGAGCACAGCAGGCGCCCCCGAGCCCCCACCGGCCGCAGCCAGGCACTTTGGAAAATCAAGCCATTCACATCTTTCTGCCTCATCTGAGAAATGAGAGTGCGTAT
The DNA here is from genome assembly GCF_964211835.1 of Anser anser. NCBI lineage: Eukaryota > Metazoa > Chordata > Aves > Anseriformes > Anatidae > Anser > Anser anser. The sequence goes on from NC_139725.1 coordinate 53,802,687, forward strand.
CTGCATATCTCCTGTGGGCGGTTTAAAGCTGGCGCTGGCAAAGAGATGGGAGGGTTAAAACCGGCATCAACGAGCCAGATGAGCACTAAAAATTCCTGGACTTGCTCCACTCCCGGGAACAAAGGTGGGATTGCGGGTTTAGGGAAAGGGCTGATGGTCTCCTGTGCTCTGCCCCTCACGCCACGCAGCCCTGCCCTAAGCAGGCTTACAGGAGACCGGCTCTAGGCTCTGCTCAGCGCTGCCATCACCCAGCCACGTGTGGGGGAAATGCAGGGACAGGAGGGTGGCAAGAGCACAAAACAGAAGCATCAGAGCATGATTTTAGAAGTGCCAAGGTTCTTCCAAAACAGCACACTGGGCTGGCATTTCTGCTAGCACAGCGCTCGGCACACCCAGGTTAGCATCTCACCCCTCCAGCCACACTCTTCCCTTCAGTAAGAACCAAACTCTGCTGGAGCAAGTGCACATGTGCCCCTCCAGGTTCTCTCTCTGTACCCCAGCCCTGTTGCCCAAAGCATGGGATTTTCACCCCTGGCAGCCCTGCCTGCTGGCGCCCCTGCAGCACCCGGTCTGGGCTCTGCCCTGGAGGGGTCTAGCCCCAAATGTGAACTAGCACCGACTCCTCCCACTGTGCACATCCAGAGTCACCTCTGGCATTTCTAGGCCAGCACTTTAACGAAGCCCTGGCCTAGGGTTTTACAAAGTCTAATCTTTTTTTGTTAACAGTGATATTTGAAACATTGACATTTACCATTTGAAAAGTGAAGTGAACACATTTAAACAAGCATCTTAAAAGAGCTAATGAAAGAGAGAAACAGATCCATCTGTATTGCATTCTCCACCCGCTATCGCTCAAAAAATAAACCTTTCCAGACAGCGGGGAAGTCTCCCAACAGCGAAGACAATAGGAGTTCCCGCAGGGGAGGGAGCGAGGGCAGCCACACACCGGTGCAACTCCCCCCCTGGGTAGGCTGCTGCCAGCTGCCCGTCGCCCCAAACAAACCCCAGCCTGAGCAGAGCTCCAGCACTAACGGAGACCTCATCCAGCTCACCAGTCCTTCCAGCACAAGCAGGTGCCCTTGTCAGGGGCCTCTGACAGACACCGCTGCGCCCATAACTTCCCTCTGCTTAACTGTTTCCGATGGACATTAATTGTTAGATTGGGAGCAGTGAGGATTGAGGGCATTTTTCCTCAACCATAGGACCGATACACTGAGGCTGAAGCCAGCCCAAGGCAATGCACTGTCAAAACCCGTGACCCGAGGGGTGACAGCTGGGTGTTGCTGGTGGCCAGCTAACACGTCCTCCGCCCCTGTGTACTAGCACTGCTAACAGAAAGTGCATCACGCGTCTCTTTCAAGAAACAGCTCCAATCAGGCATCCTCCATCAACTTCAAAATCAAAAATAAAGCGCATCTTCCGAAATGATGAACTTTGCAAAAAGAGGAAGCGTTCTACGGTGGAGTCCAAGGGGGCTGGAGTGGGAGCTTGTTTTTTTTTTTTTGTTTTGTTTTGTTTTGTTTTGTTTTTGTTGGTTTTTTTTAGGAGGTTTTGGGGTTTACTGCTTTATCTTCTTTTCACAAAGAGGCCCTGCACCATAAACATTAATCACACACTATATTCTGCCTTTTAGTCTTGAACAATTATGAGTACAGTTTTGTGATCTTTAGCCATATTTACTGATACTCAAAGGCAGATTCTATCTTGTTAGATTGTTATAAATGAGACCCCAGGGAATCGGCGCACAGGCTGAGGCAGATGTGAGAGCCTTCTCAGAGCTCGTGTGCGTTTCAGTTTTCCAATGCCGAAATTATGAATGTTTTGAAAAAAAAAAATACACTTTAGATTCTTCTGCCAGATCACTACAAAGAGTTGTCTATAGACCTAGAAAGGTTGAATTTTGCTGAACTTAAGATTTTTAAGGTTAACTGTTTAAATTTCAAAGTTTGGCTTACATGTGCTTGCCATTTGTTTGCACAAAAGTTTCACAGACAGATACAGAAAAGGTCTCTGGTTATAAACCATTAAAGAGAAAAAAAAAGAAACCCACAAATTCTATCTCGTTCTCTCTTAGTTAAATATATTGTTTCTGGTCCAGACCTGTTTCATAATACCATAAAATAGAGGCATGTTTCCGACACTAGATTTGAGAAGCTGTCACATTAAAGGTAAACTTTTAATCTGCTATAGACAAACAACACACATTTTTATTTCCTGAGTAACAGCTTTGGAGAAATGTTTAAACAAGAATTTAAGAGCTCTGCGGTAAAGCCACATATAGGGGTCTCAGACAGCTACTGGGTTTGAGCTTCTTTTCTTTGTTGTTGTTCATTTTTAATTCTTTAAATAACCTACTTAAAAGTAGACTTCCAGGAGCAGAATAACCAAGATGCGCAGTAAAGTGAACCTCTTGGCTTGCTTTTCTTTCTACTTAATAAAAGAGAAATGTTTGAACTGAAACACAGGCCTGAATTCCTAGCTATTCATCTTCATCTTTTTATTTTCTCGGGACTTGCAATCGAATACTTTAAAGAAGTTAATTGTGTCACAATTAGTAACACATTAGTCCTCCGATATTTTTAATAGCAACCCAGGTTTTTCCCCAAGGCACTTAAAAATGGCAGGCTCAGCTATACTCTCCTTTTTTAAAACTCCCATGCACTTTCTTCTTTAAAAACCTCCCACATGCATTTCACTTGGTCTGAAAATACCAGCACAGATCTTAATCCTGCCAACGCTTACAGACATGCTTAACTTTCTGCACATCAGTAATCCCGCTGAATGCAAGAGGACTGTTTGCATACCTACAGCTTGGAGCAGGCGAAGGATGAAATCCTGCCTTCGCTGAAGCCAGTGGCAAAACCCCCACTGATGCCAATAAGGTTACGATTTGACATCGAGCTTGTTGCAAGATTGGGACCATCCTCGTTTTAAGGTACTTTCCCAAACTCTTTTTTTTTTATTATCTCCATTTTTCTTCCTGCTGTTTCTCCCTCTCACCTCCCACACTCACTCTTGTGGGGCCCCATATTGAGACCACTTGAAAACTTCTGCCTTTCAAATCCCTCCACGAGGGAAACCCCCTCACTGAGACAGGAAACATCCTTTGCAGGTAAAGCTGAAAGAAACTATTTTGCCCCGCTGCGTGCGTTTGAGTAAACTAATTAAAACCTGAGAACTTTGGTTCCAAACGATGCCAAGAAGCAATCGTTAATATGAGCTGAAGTGAAATGGGAAGCTCCAGACATTTAAAATTAGCTGTAGGGAAGAAAAAAAAAAAAAAAAAAAAAAAAAAAAAAAAAAGCAGAGGGAAAGCATTTTTTAATTTTACCATAAAGCTGATGTGGTGCAGTTTGGATTGCATAGGGTTAAAATGAATTTGGGAAGGGGTGCTCTACAGGGAAGGGAGAAATCGCTGTTGAAAAGCGGAGGAGGGGGAAGCAGCAGCAGCCGCCTCGGAAGCGATGCGATGCTGTGAAGAGGAGGCAGAAGTGAGCAAACCAGCTGAACTGCTTGCAGAATTAATCAGTAACAAAGAGGCTGGAGCTGTTGGCGGGCTTCAGCCCTTGAACCTGGACTCTGCTCTATAAATTTCAACTTGGAATGGCTCTCTACTTGTTGAAAGACAGGTTGGCTCCGGGCCAAGCCATAGGGGAAAAAAAGAAAAAAAAAGCCGAAAAAAAAAAATTCCTTCTTGCTCAGGAAACTTCCCTTCAGTTTCTAACTTTTTTTTTATGAGCTAGTAACAGGGCACTCCAGAAAACGGAAAACGGAAAGCGGGTATTGAAAGCAAAAAAATGAGCCAGGAGTTGTTTTAATAAAGAAAATAAAACAAGTAGGTGCTAAATTCAAATCAGGATCTTGCCTGCACGCAAGTACATCAGCTATTATAGAAGACTTCAGAGCACCTCACCAATAATTCAAAGGAGACTTTTACAGTTATATTAGCTGGCTACAGGTTTGACTCTGAAAATAATAAATGTCTTAAAAGAAGAACAGGGCTGTTCAATCCCTGTCTGCAGTCTTGTCTTGTTCTCTCCTCCCCCACCACTCCACCTTGTTTAAATGACCGTTACAAAAGCAGTGTGGTATAAAAAAATGTAGAGCCATCATTTATTCAGCAGCATCTCTTTCCTTTCTTATTTTCCCCTCCTTCAAACAGGGTAGTGCAGGAGAGCCGACGCTCTGCTCTGCCTCTGCTTATTGCACAGGCAGTTTCAGTCACAAATACCTTTCCGATGCGGTGCTTTCCCAGCATGAGCAGACAAGGAGTGGGCTGGGGCAGAGCGAGGGGATAGAGCACAGAGGGGGGAGCTGTCAAAGTGGAAAGAAAGAAGGCAAACATCTACTCAGAGGCCAGACGAGCTGAGCAAGGTCAGCTGCAGAGACACAGCCCCTTGCCGTAGCTATGCAATTACGTCCAAAGTCTGCATAGCACCAAGAGTCCCAGAACCTGCATGCAGGAGCTGGACCGGAGGATCTAGGGCAGCGGGAGGAAGGTGTATAATGATTTTAATTGCTCTTCCGAGATGCTAAGGGTAGATGAGATGCTCTTTAGCTTTAGAGCGGGGGGCTGATGCTATATGCTGCTTGCAAAAATACGTGCAGATAAAATACCCTAATGAGAGAGTGGAGAGAGAAATATGGTAAGTGCCAGCCATGATCAAAAGGTGAAATAAAATATCGAAATAAAATGCAGCCTAATCAGAGCATGGAAGACAGGGATACACAATCCCTTCACCAAAAGTGGCTGTTAAGTTAAATTAGATTAATCACTCCCACCTCCCTTCCTCCCCAAACTCCCTTATTTTTAATGAAGGGGCTTACTGCTGTAATGCTGAATGCCGTCCAAGCTGCTGGACGTTTAAAGCTATATACGTAACGCGCCTGTGACACACACACATCCTGTGCTTCCACTTTCCAAGAAAGCTGGAATCTGCTACTTGGTAGGTCTTTTCCATCTGCAGTTTTTATGACCCTGCTGAGGGACCAGCAAGCAGTGTCCCCCCTGTCTCGCTCAAGAAATACACTACCAAATGCCAGAACAGAGGAGCAAGCAGGAGCGAGTTTAAGAGCTGTTGGGCTTAACGGTGGTTTGTGCTGATCGTGCTTGAATCTTTCTGCAAAGGCATACATGCAAAGAGGAAAAAACAACAACCACTAAGTAACCACTTCACATCTGCCATTAAGATTATTAAACTTCTTACAAGCGGTATCTACCCCACCTTCCCCACTACACACAAATGTACACACACCCCCAAGCTCTCCAATGTGGCAACTGAGAGCCAAGAAAGCTCTCCTTTCCCTGCTGCAGCAACCGCATTTATTCCTGTTAAGGGGTTAACGATTCGTTTCCACTACTTCTCTCGAGAAAACCTACAATGAAAACATTGGCTCACGAAAGCGTTCTCACTGCCAGAATGCCACAGCGCGAGTGAAAAGTCCGTTTTGTTTTCATTACATCTCTGGGATTTCCGGCTTAACTCCTGAGCTTAGACACCAAATCCCTAGATACCCCACCCACCCACTTTAAAAAAAAAAAAAAAAACATTTATACTGCACAGCCCACCAATTACCATTTGGAGGGTGGGAGGGAACGGGGAGAAGGAGCCATGCTGAAAACGATGCTCTTGCTGGAGCGAACGCACTCGTCTCCTCAGCCCAGAGCTACCCAGTTTCTCCAGACTTCTAGTGTTGTCCACTGAGAAATGCAGTTTTATTCCTATACCTGGCCTCTCTCTTCTGTTTCTCACCCTCTACACTCCCATCTTCCTACTTGGCCACGGAAGCCAGAGCTGAAACTCAGACCCAAATCTGTATGCCCTCTCAAGTTATATGACACGACACAGAAATCCAAGCCTTTCTTGTACAAAAAGTATGATTACTTCACAGGTTTTTTTTTCTCCTCGTACAATAGAAAAATGTTTCACTCTAAGAAAAAAAAAAAGGAAAAGAAAAAAAGAAAGGTTCAGCCTTTATGTTACAGCTGATTTGGTCACTGTGTGTATAGGCAGTGCAGTTCAAACATGGGCTGAGAAGGAAAAACAATCTATGGAAAAGGCACGAAGGGAGGCTACCTCATGCTATAGCAGCACTTCTGTCCTGCTGAAGCAAAGGAACCATTTCTGTGCCTGTATGTGTTTATTCACCACAGGAGAGTACCAGCAACTTTTTGTATCTATACAGGAGCTTTTCTGTTTTACAGTACTTCCATGCAACTGCCTTTCTTTTGCTAGGTTTCACTGCAAATTCCCCTGAAAAATCATGCAAGCTCCTTTCTTGCAGTCAATACACCACTGAGCACATAAGCCTATTATTATTAGTCAAATCAAAACAAATGCCAAAGCGGTCTATATGATTATTAGGCACTACTTTTTCTTTGCTTCTAACAGTTCTTGGCAAAATTGTCAGGAAAAATGACTAATGACTGGCTGACCAGTGCCATTTCATCATTTACCATTTGTGTTTTCTAAAAATCTACCAATCTTTCCATACTAATAATAATCAAAGATATACACATGGTTTCTGGTCTCCCACACGTGGCCCAAGTAATTTCACAAGAAGTCCCAAATAAAAACAAAAAGACACTTTATTGGGTGACATTTTGACTGGGCTCTACCTCTGAATAAATGCAGAGACTTTCCACCAAATCAGAAGATATCGCACCACCAGTTTCAGGGCAGTTAATCCAGGTGAAACCAGGGTGGAGTGGTGCCGGTCGGACTCTTGTGGGCAGCCACTCTCTTCCTGCACCGTTACTCGCCGTCCCTGCTCGTGGGAGCTCACCTAACCGTGCACAGAAAGCAGACAATAACTTTGAAAAACAGGATGGCGAAAGGAGTGAAACAAAACAAAAACTGGCAGGGAGAACTGAGGGCATAATATTCCTCAACGCTTTTTCTCAGTCTGTTTTTAAAGCTCGGTGTGATTAATTTCACACTTGACTATCACAAATGCCAGGAAAGCCTCTGCCAGCCCCAGTGCCTGGCGGGTCTGGACCCCAGGCAGGGCATGGCTGGTGGCACCGCAGTGACAAACGTCAAGGAGAGCAGCCGGTGGCCCCAGGGGCCACTGAGCAACTGCGGCTGAGAAGATGAGAAGACGGCGCTGGAGCGGTGCCACATGGGCGCGGTGGAGTTCAAGCAAGGGGAAGAAAGGGTTTCGTAATAAGCAGATTTCTCACCTTTAACTATTCCCCAGATTAGCGCCCTGCTCACCGATGCCTGTGCAGGAGATGCCATGCAGTGCCAGGCAGCCACGTCCCTGATCCAGAGGGGCTGTGATGGGGCAGTTCCCCCCTTCACAGTACTGCCTGTGAGGTGAGAGCCTTACGGGGACACGCATGCAGCCAGTGGTGCTGGCATGTCCCCACGCAGGCTGCCGTGCTGCCTCCAGCGATATTTCCCTTTCCCCTTCTTTCCTCCCATCCTGCCCTGGCTGTCCCTCCCCACCAGCCCAGTGCTGTCTGGGGGAAACACCGGGGACAGGGGCTGCCAAGCTGGGTGCCCCTAGAGGATCCCCCACAGGGGATCATGTCCCCCCAGAGAGCCTCTGCTCCCCGCCCCACCACACACACACGCCCGTGGCTGACAGGGCCCCTCAGGCTGGCTGCCGCCTCGGTGCCGGTGCCAAGGGAAGGCCTCATGCCGGTCCCCACCCTGGCTTCACCAGCAGCCTGACAACTTTAAGCCGTCAACATTTTGGCGGCCCCTCGTCATGCTTCAAACACGCGCCTGGAAGCCGAACGAGGGGGAGGGCGGCCAGCGCCATCAGGCCTGCACCTGGGCATGGGGGCCCCGGAGGAAAGCCAGGCTCCCCTGACATGCCCCTGGCTCGAGCAGGGCTGTGGGTGAGATCACCCGGCTTGTTTTCCTCCCTGCCACCCAAGGCAGGACCTCAGCCGAGGTCCCCGCGGGCAGGAGGCTTGCTCATTAACCCACCACGAGCCCTACTGCGGCTTACGCCTTCACACACCCCCCACCCCGCAGCGTCCCCTGTGCTGCTCAGAGGCACCAATTAGCAAAACACGTTGCTAAACACCTGATAGAGCAGCGGCAGTGGAGGAGGAGGAGGAGGCCAGGTAACTCCTCTGCCACCAGGGAACGCCTGGCAGGCACAAGGGAAGGAACAAGCCTGGAAAAGCCTTGCAAAGGGGATTTCAGCTGCAGCCTAGGTTTCTCAGGCACTGTTACCACACACTTCTGGAAGCCTCGTCTTCCCTGCATGGCATTTTTCCTAGCATGGCTTTGACAGGGCACTCCTGCTGGACCCACCAGTCTGGAGAGGTGCTGGAGGCAGAACCCAGTTCCACAGCAGCCCTGGGAAGGGGAGCAGAGCCCAGATGATGGCCCCATGTTCTGTGATGCTCAAGACACTTCTTGCCAACCTGCCCAACATGGCCACCATCAGCCTCGGGTTTCTTTCAGTTTGTGGCTTCCTTCCCTCGCATGTGAAGGCATCACGATGGCTGTCTGAATCCTATAGTTAATATGGGTGCACGGGTCCATAATGGTACATTGTAAGTGAATGTCTCAGGGTAGACAGCAATAATAATTAGCTGTCATGATTTGAAAAAAGGATAATCCATGCCATTGAGTTAACAATCACTCACACAACACACATGGATTTAACTAATCTTAATTTAGAGAAAAATAACAATTCTAAATATATCAAATAGCCTATTTCATGGCAACCTGCAGCGGTGTTTATCTCTGGCTTCCAGCACATGCAAGTTATTTAGTTTCTCTCACTGGCAGTTTTACCATTCAAAAGCCTGAAATGAACATTCATGGAGCAGGGGTTGCAGTTAAATCCTGCCTCTGACAGGGAGCCTTTTTTCATGATGCACATCTAGTTCAAGTACATAATGCATGGAGCCCAGCATTGGCGGGATGAATGAGGAATTCAAATCAACCCCCTTCCCTTTCCATGCACCGTCTTTGCAGAAATTAACTGCTCTCTCTTAATGAACTTCTGCTGCTGGTGTCATTATGTGTCTGTGAGGGTACGCTGCCCAAAGCACAGAAAAGGGAGAAGGTCTGGTAGAAGTGGTTCCTGCCTAGAGGAGGCCCCCTGCTCTGACAGTTTAGCTGCTCCTATACATTCTGCCAAAGTTCACTGAAACTATCCAATGTTAAAAACAAGACAATTGGTACTTTTTCTTTAATCTACCCCATTTCACAGAGCCTAACTGAAGAAAAAACCTGGCAGCCAGCAAGCCAAGCAGGGCTGAGAGGAAGGCAGGAGATACCAACAGTCAAAGGACAGCAGAAGGCACCTCTCCAGGTCCTTCTTTAGCAAGGACTGGTCACCTGGTCACACACAAGATCTCACGAATACGAAAGCTAAAAAGAGGTACAAAATACATCTGTGGTCAAAATTTTTCAGAATACCTGCCACTGGTGAAATGAAAGAAGCAGTGGCTGATAACTCCTAGCTAATTCATTGGCCTTGCTTTGTTTTGCTCTGCAACAATCTGGTACATCTGCTTGATACTATCACACCCTCTGTATGAGAGGCAGAACTGTTTTTCAAACAGGTCAGCCAATTTGAAAAAAAAAAAAAAAAAAAAAGCCTTTACAGGACAAACTGCTCCTAAGCAAGTCACGTCCTCACAAGTGGCAGCTAACATGTTACCACATACCTTACGGACAGTGGTAACTAAATGAAAGCGCCTTGAAAAGCTTGGATTTGCAAGTTACAAGTCCGGGAAAGATTACAGAGTTCATTATCAGAAGGTCTTTAAAAGCTGATTGTGGAGATAAAGTTGCTTTGTCTCTACTGAAATCTAGAAATGTCAGTTGGAGATTTGCATTGCATGCATGCAAATTCTTGTAGATTCCAGAGCTCTACCTGCCTCCCTCTAAGCGGCAGAAGGTCTGTTATGTGGTCAGGAGGGGTTCAGTGACCAGGGCAAGGAGAGTTCCCAATAAAGAAAAGCAAAAAGAAAGAGAGAAGGAAAGACCTCACAACTCCAGAGCACTCTGCATCGAGGTTAATTCTCGGTGAGGCGCTGCATCCCAACACACCACATGAAGCACCCTCATGCCCAGAGGGGAGAAAGGTGCAAGGCGTAGAGCCGAGCTCAGCGCCTGATGTACCCTCGCTACGCTCAGCTCTGGGAAGCTGTAATGTTTCGCGGCTTAGTCACGCAGCAGAAGGCCGCACAAATCATTTCGACCAAATAAGAAGGTCTACAAAAATAACACAAGATCAAGGAGAGTAGCTGAAACCTATTTGAGGGCAGCAGCGGTGGCAGCATATTTCAGGGAGCTGGAGTGGCGAGTGGGTGATTTCTGGTTTCCCTCTTCAAATATAAAGACTCAATTATCTTTGAACAGCTTGCTTTACACATGAATTGACACATTTATTTTACAATAAATAACTGAAAGTTATCTATGTTTCCTTTACTGTTAATCTACACAAAGAAATAATAAACAGAGCTTGTCTACAAAAATGCAACTACTGCAGTCCTCAGAATTCAATTACGCTAAAATAATTAATGCTTCCACCATATTAAATTACTTTATACATTTGAGCCACTGAAGTTTTTTCATTCTTTAATCTTTTTTGCCTTTTTATTTAATAATTAAAAAAAAAAAAAGTTATTTTCAAAGAGGGGGGGCTTGGCTAGGAGGGGGAAAAAGAGCATGATTTGCTGTTAAAATGTAATGGTCTCCTTTAGCTGACACAGCATGTAGAGTGTTTTGTGCCTTTGATTAAAATAACATTTTAAATGCTTTGAACAAACATATCTCCCCATACTTCTAAGGGATTATTTTACATATTTCTTGGTGGAATAAAGAAATTCATTCTTCCTGTCGCAGTACAGAAAGGCTAAGAATATCTTTCGTCACATATAAAGTAAAAATACTGTAGGCTGTTGCATTATTACCAAAAAAATAAAAAAATAAAGGGAGGGGGTGGCGGGGTGGGAGAAAGCTGCCTTAGAGATTAAGTTTCCCTTTTATGAAATCGTATTTAGTCTCTTTTTTTAACAAATCTAACAACAATGCTCTACAGCCGCTCACTGGGAAATACCTTTAATGTTAAATGCAGATTCTGATTTTCTTGGCTAATGCAGAAAGCCTTTCTATTGAAATATAAATAAGGGGTTTGGTATATCCCACTAAAGCCTTTCCAGTGAATGACTTCTGTGGGTTTTTCATGGCTACCCTCCATGGCTGTAATGTGAGGCTTTTATCCTACTATTGAAAACTATCCGCTGCTATTAAAAAAAAAATATGGAAGGACACTGCACCTTTTTATCTCAGAGCTGGGTTCCTAATTGAGAAAGCATTATTACTGCACTATTTAGTGGATGTCCCTATCTCTGTGCACTGTTGAGAAAATGCCAATCAAATGATAAACCCTTTTATTTTTCTCAATGCAAAATCTTTCCTACATATTTTCATTTGATATTCAGTTTAGTCTGAAAGAGATTAGGTGCTCCAGATTGGCTTTTAATTTTTTTTATGCCTTTTCCACATATGAATATAACCTTCACCCTCTCCCCCAGCAGATTTTCTGTATGGCAAAAGCACTGGTTATATCGATGCTGACCCCCAGAAGCTGGGATGGGACAGCACCCTCTGAGCTGAATGTAGCCATTGAAGTACTTCATTATGGACTGATCTTGGGCATAGATTGGTAAGAGAGGAGATCTGGAGTACAGCTGCAGCATAGGTCTCCTGGAGTAACCTCACAAAACACTGGGCACCCTCTGCAAGCGGCTGAGCACCGTCAGCTTGCACAGAGATCAGCAGCTGTTGAGAGTGCTCAGCACCATTCAGGAGGCCTTCAGCAGACAGGAAGAGAAGCTCTTGAACACTTCTCTTCTGCTCCCATCAAACCTAGCCATCAGAAAGCTGTTACACCATGAAGGAGTCATCTCTGCCAGGAAACGAATTCAGAGCTTCAAAAGCATAGGGTAAGAACGGGGTCAGGTCTTACAGTGGGGATGCTTACAATGCTACAACAGCAGCTGTCACTGCTGTCGCCCCACAAAGCCACCAGCTGCCCCATGTCAAGATGGTGACTGCACCCTTACGAATTCCTGAAAAACAAGGTAGTCAATGGGTGGCATATGCCCTGTCTTAAAGGTCTGAAGGAGATCTGAAGACTTCAGCAGTTCAAAGCCTGCATCTTCATTTATATGATGGCCAAGCCCACCAAAGGTGCTGGGGAGAGACTCAGACACCTCCAGTGATAAAACGGGGAAACTCTAAAGTTTTAATTGTAAAGATAGGAGCCTAGTACCAGTCTTCTGGGAATTCCCTCATGGGAACACCTCTACTACAGACAGGATTGTGGACTGTCAGATCTAATCCTGTAGGACGATTCCTAGAGAAATCATCTAGTGGCAGCAATGACAACTTGCCACTGGTCTTCTGTACGGCATGCAGTCGATTTGAACATAAAGGCCAGTTTGAGGGAAGATCCTGCTGTGTAACATGAAAAAAACACTGACTAGCAGGGAGCACAGCCCTTCCTTTCACCATGGTGAGCAGCATGCGCTGCACTGCAGAGAGAAGAAACGCCCTGCGCGCCGGAAGCTGCCCCACGCCGCGCGCTCTGCAGAAGCCATTTCACAGCAGCTCACCCAAGTGGATGCCAGTGCTTGCCTGCCCACCACTGAGCTGGGGGGGTCTGCTGAGTAAATGTTAACTGCACCACGTCTGAGGGGGTTAGGAAAAAGAAATGCCTGCTATCTGCTCATCTGGGCCAGCTTGTGCTTCTCACCTCTTTCAAAAGCTCATTTTGAGTGTGTGTGTGAATGGAGGTGTCCCCCACCCAACTCCAGCCTTCTGCAGAGACCCAGGACAGGCAACACAGTCAGTAATTCAGGTCAGGAAGCTGAAATCTACCCCAGTTGAAGTCAGTGGAAGTGGATTTTGCCACTGAATTCAGTGGGGTCAGGATTTTATCCTTCCCAGTGGGTCTGCGTGTTATGAAGTGTATCTGAACTGGACTGAACTGAGCATCTCACCAGAGTCCTCCACCACTGCTACCTGCTTAAGGACGCTCCTGAAATGGCTTCTCTGCCCAAAAACTTCTGCTTTTTCTTATGTGTACACACTGCCCCTTGGCTCTCCCAGGGGATCGAGAGTCCCCAGTCTCAGAGAGCTGGCCCTGCACAGAGAGCTGTGCTCAACCAGACAAGGGGTGGGCAGCCCTGCTGAGCATCCCCCCCTCTTTGCCCCCCCCTCTCCCCCGTAGCTGTGAGGGCCCTCCAGGCTGATGGCTCCTATAAAGACCTGTGACTGAAGCCTCCGTTTCATGGCACTTTCTGGAGGGCTCTCGTTAAAAGATTACCTAGGCAGTTGATTGAGTGTAAAACATGCTGTACCTGCAATGTTCTCCTGCTTGGGGCAAATTCCTTTTGTAGGCGTGAGAAGACGGTCTTCTTCATCGGGTGTGACTTGGATCCCGATTTCCACTGGCTCTGACACTTTCCTGAGCTCGGCGCGTGAGGAGGGGGGAGGGCTGCTCTTATCCATGCTCTTTTCATAGCAGGCACCACCAGTGCCATTGCACTGTTTTCTCTTGTGCTCTATAAAAACCAAGATGTCTCCCAGCGGGAAGTTCATCTGACACTGTCCACAGGTTAACAAGTCGGGGTCTGTCCCGCCTGCGGCGATGCTGATGCCACCCGGCTCTGCTATTGCCAGGCTCTCATCCTCGTCGGCGAGTGCCGGTTCCACATGGTCAGCCTCTGCTTTACATGGACAAGGAGAAAGAGGGAGGAAAGGGATGAGGGGAGAAGAGAAAGAGATTGCTTTGAATGTTCACAGACTCTGAAGGATGCATCACAAGAGGCCCAGCCTCCCCCCGCACCCAAAAGAAGCCAAGCCTGATTAGATCTTTCTTTCATTTTTCAGCTTTTCCACTCTCCCAGAATGATTTCAATATATTTTGCAACCAAGCCTGCCTGAAACAAAATGGAAAGGCTGACCTGGCATAGCTTTCCTGACAGCTCCTTCCCACTGCTGCCAGCACTGCAAGGAGATCAGCAAAGAGCCATTTTGCAAACGTTCAAGCCCCGAGTCACTTTCTGAAACAGTTTCTCTCTTTTTATCCCACCTTCTCATTCCCACTGCATCTCCCAGCCATCTGGCCAAGGTCCTATCCAGCAAATCTTATGCACCTAAATCTCTCCTTTGATTTCAGTGAGAGGGGAAAAGCAGGGAGGGAAGTGCTCAAGTGCCCTGAACAAGCAGGATCAGGCTCTTGTGGCACACAAAATTAGTGCCACCACCCTTTCCCTTTACAAAGATACCAGCAACCAGGTTAAATGTCCTCCCATCAGTACAAGATACAGCAGAGTAAGGTAAGAAGGATGTGGTCTCATGAGAAGCTGAGGGGGTTCAAAAGTGAGTACAGTAGGAAAGAGAGTAAGGCATTTATTTAACGTACAGGAATATTGGCTGAGCCCGAAATCTTCCACTCATTTTCCTGATGCCAAATACCTGTGCAGTTGCTATATAGGTTAATAAAAGTTTTTTGTATAAATCGTGCCCATGGACCGGATGGACTTTATACCATTAGCCCCAAAACACTGAAAGCGTTTCTGAGTGACCTGAATCAGTTTCTAAGGAATAAATAATTTCTCGTGTCACAGTTAATAAAACACAGTGCATTTTTAATGGGTATTTTGAAGGTAATTGTTACATTATAAAATAATTGTGGATCACAATCCATTTCTGGGGCAAAATTTGGATTTTGTTTTATTTTCTCTTGTTCTGCTGTGTAACTGCCAAATCATACAAACCTTGGTCTTTACTTGGGCAAAATCTCCACTGACTTTTGCCTAAGGCTGTTTTGCCTCTGCAAGGACTATAGGATTTGGGCTGAACAAAACAGAGGAACTAAGAGTATGTAAATCAGGGAGTGAGACCTCTAATCGAATCAGGATTAAAGGAATAGTAGGAGAAATGTTCTTTACTGGCCTGAGCGGATTGCTTATGGTTTTCCTAGGGAAAGCGAGTTACACAACTATCTCAGAGAAGTGAGACTGAGATAAACAGATGTCATAATCCAGATCTGGATTCTCCTCCTGGCCGAAATCAAAAGGAGTTTTGTCCCGTTCTTCAGCAAATTGAAAAACAAAACACAACACACACACACACAAAACATAGAAAAGGAACAAGAGCTACAAGGCGAAATGTATTACTTGGCAGCAAAAACTGGTTGAGCCTTGAAAAAGACAGTTTAGAAAAAGAATCGTCCCCGTTTTCCTCTTCCAGAATAAATAATTGATTAGTGTATCTACCAGCTGTATTACAAGTTGCATCAGAGCTCTCTAACAGCAAAATAGAAAGCAGCAGCACCAGCAGCAGCAGGAAGAGGACTGAGACCCTAGAGAAGTGCCCAAGCACGACCCATCCCGCTGGAGCAGACGATGGGCACAGAAAGGCTTTGGTTTCCTAACTCACCCCAAGGTTACCAAATACACAGCATAATACTAGTTCTGAAAACCAGTAATTACTTTTTTCCCCTTAATCTAAGTTTAAAAGGAGTTTGAAGACAATACTATGTAATTAATTCACCAATTTATATTATGAAAAGATGCCTCCTTGCCTCAGTGAAAACGCAACCATAACCCCGCGCTGAACAGGGACTGCCGGGAAGAGAGCGGATGTCTGTGAAGAGTGTGTCACAATGCAAAAGGTAATTATTTAGTGCTGCGGTTCCCTTTAATGATCTAACATTGAGCAATATTGTTTATATTGAAGAGAGCTTGCACCTTTAATTACCAATTACATATACATCATTTTAGAGCCAAAAGAAAAGGACTGTGAAAAGGGTCCTTTAGAAGCGTGCGCACTATTTCTAGGAGGAATTCCTACTAAGGGGGAGCAGAGTGTCAAAATATTAAAAAAAAAAAAACACACACACAGGGACATACACACACGCACATACACACATGGGAGATGGGACAAAGAGCTGGAAAAGACAACATGAAAACAGGAACTGAACCAAGGGTTGTAAGAAGAAAAGGTGGCAGAGGGGGAAAATGCTTGTTACGAGTTTCACGTAACAATCCTGTAAAGCTTTCAGATTAAAGTCTGTCTCTCAAATTACAAAGGCTGAATTTTGGCATATATGTAACAAATAAAAAGAAAAGCACAGATCTCAACTTTATTATCTTTTTTGATGTGAGGATTTTTTTTTCTTTCCCTGTGATTTAAATTGTGCTCTTCAGAAAACGTAGCAAAAGTGCTGCATTTGATAAGGGTCCTGACCATGCATCTCTGGAAACATGAAGGAGGTTTTAGCAGCTAAACTGTTGAGAATTCTTTCCTTTCAGCTCTACAGTTCATTTGAATATTAGTTAAATCCACATATGCCTATTCACTTACACTCTCTCACTCTCTCTTTCCAAGGACTCTGCAATGGCACTTTTTTAAAATAACATCTGGTATTCCTTCATATTTTGGCAGTCGCCACATTACCGAAAATCAGCTTTTCGTTTTCTTGGTACGCTGAGCCCTCATGATCAGTAGTAATTGGGTTTCAAACTCTCAAAAGGTTTTTTTACTTGACTGTATTTCTGATTTTAGCTTAATAAATCATCAAGCACGAGACCAGTCGTATACCCAACAATGCAGAAGCTATATTACAATCCCTTTTTCAGGACATGGAAAATAGACATAAAAGAATGAAAAACAAAATACTGAATAGATCTTCAAATGCATTTTATCCATGTCAATTTGCATTTTTTTTAACACAGAATAAAATAAAAATAAAATTAAAAAAAAGGAAAGGAAAAGAAAGAAAAGGCTTCTTATTGACAACTCAATTAAGCCATTAAAAACCTACATTCAAGTAACATTATAGGAGAGATTTAAAACCCACAAAGGAATAGAGAAAAAAGCCTGGAAGTCCAGCCCATAACGCATCGGGTCACGCCTGGTTAATACAACAGCCAGGATCTTATGCTGTTTAAGGAGTCCTTTAATACCAATGGGGCAATTTAGTCCAGTCTCAATCTAAAGTTCTGACTCCACTTGTGTCTGTGGGTTTCAAATGAGTCGCTTCACATTATTTGAATTTAACTCTGTGGTTTTATTTCTGTTTGTTGGTAGCTGGGTTTGGGGGAAGGAGGGTGTTTCCTCCCGAGCATTTATCTAAAATTAATTATTTTTTTTTTAAGAAGGAAAAATCAAGCCACACGATAAAGGAGAATGGAAAACATCTCCTCTGTCTTACGTGGGAAAAAGGAAAAAAAATGCAAACAAGCTATTTCCAGCCAGGACTCATGCCCTGGTTCTCCCAGGTGTGTTGAGGTGTGCCCAGCATTTTCACTGCACCCAGAGACTCCTCAAAACAGCCCTGCACCACCTTCTGAGGGAGCACAGTGAGTCGGGGATGGGTGATCTATGGGGACATCAGTGACACTGCTGTCATTCGATGGCTTCATAAAATTAATGCAGCCGGACAATCTAAATCATTTGCTTTGCCAAGTGTTACACTTGCTGGCTGGACTCTAAGCAGCATCTCAAAGCTCTCTGGCTGCCTACAGTGCAGTGGACAATTTTCCTAATTTCACAAAGGCACTGTTGCAAAACCGCCAGCGCTCCTCTTTCTGCGTGGTGACATCATTACACCATACGCGCCCCATGCAAACAATATTCTTATGACCAATATTAAAGCAAATGCACATGCTAAGTACTTTCTGCCTGTCAAATGTCTCAAAATCATGCCCATTAATAGTAGAAAAGTCTGTTACTCAAAATCATCTCAAAGGCCTCAAAAGACAAAACTGTATATGCTTGTCTGTGGGCTTTGGATGAGGCCGGGTCCAGATACTGGTGATTTATTTTCTTGTGCTTTTATTACACTGCTGAACGAAAGGTGCAAAGGAATCAAAAAGTTGTCCACCTATTCTCTTTTCTTATTTTCCCAATCCCACAGTATCAAAGAGAGGCAAAGAAAGGGGGAAGAGGGAGCGCTTTGGCAAGAGACTGAAGCGTTGCGCACTGAACTTCCTCACCGCCTTCTGTTTCGGCAGCGGGGTCACAGATCAATACCGGGGAGTTCGGGGAAGCGCTGCAAGTGCTCTGCCTGCTGTGCTACCACCCCAGCCCATGCTGAGCCCAGGGTACCCCCCGGGACAAGCTGGGGCTGCACAAATTGTCACACCCCAACCAGGGAAGCCACTCTCCCGCATGCCCTGGCATGAGGGGCCCGGCCCTGCTCCCAGCGCACAGCCACCACTGCCTTGGAGGCACAGCCAGGAGCTCAGCCCAGTTCAGGAGCAAGCACAAATAAGTGACATGCTTTTTAGGGTGTTGCCCAAAGCAGGCCTGAAAACGATGTCCCTTCCATCAACACCCACATGTCACATTTACTGTAACGTCAACACACTTAGCAGAAATGGCTTGGATCGCGTGCGCTCGAGCTGGGTTATCGCAGCGATCGGTGTCAGGATCCTTGCTGCGCAAAGCCCATGGCCACTCAGAGCAGGCACTGCAGCTCCTCACCCTCGAAGTTTATCAATAACCTGCTCCCAGTTCCCCCCTGCAGCCGCAAGGTACAGGGTTTAGTTTACGCCCGCACGTTGCATCAGCATCGCGCTCGGCGGTCCGAGGCACCGCTTGTCTGCCATCCATTTTTAATTGTTCTGAGGACTGAGCAGCAATTACTGATAGAGTGCTTAACAAATAAATAAATAAGTAAATAACGTGTGAGGCAGAGTTGACCGAGAGAGGCGACGTGATGGGGAAGCCCCAGAAACGCACGGGCCGGCAGCTCTGCGCTACTTTTCAAGTGCGTCTCAGGGCGCAACGCGAAGCGCACAAAAGGCGCCTCGAGGAGCGGCGGGTCTGTGCCGTGCCGAGCCGTGCCGAGCCGTGCCGGGGAGCCGTGCCGGGGAGCCGTGCCGTCCCGCGGAGCCGTGCCGTGCCGGGGAGCCGTGCCGTGCCGGGGAGCCGTGCCGTGCCAGAGCGCAGCGCAGCGCGGCGAGGGGTGGCCGGGGGGCACCTGCCCGCGGCAGGCTCCCAGCGGCTTGGGGGGGACAAAGGGGGACGTCCCGCAAACCCCGCACGGCGGCGAGGTGCGGGGCACCCCCCGCAGCGCCCAGCTCGGCCGCCTCCCGCAGAAGTGCCCCGAGGCTCTCAGAAAGCAGCACAAACCCCCGGCCGCACATGAGACGGAGCAAGCCCGGCCGCGGGCGTAAAGAGCCGGGCAGGACCTCGGGGGCTGGGAAAAACAAGGAGGGAAACGGCACGGCAACCCCGCAGAACCCAAACGGAACAAAAGCCAAGAATATCCAAGGATCTGCTTGGATCTCAAGCGCTCGTCAGATGTTATTTCACCAGGAACTATGCACAGTGTTAAAGAAGGGAGTGGCGTGTCTCCCCTTAAGTAAACTGTACGTTCATAAAAAAATATTTACTGCTTTTGAGAGCGTAAAATGCATAGGCTCTTCTATAGACTGCAGAAGCTGTAAATCTCCGCAGATAAAATGGAATGTGATGATGGGATATAAAAGCATGCTTTGTTCCCAAGTGAATAGATTTGTTTTATTTAAAACTAAACGACAACCAAGGAGAGAAAAGAGCGCTCGGTGCCACAAAAGCAGAAGGAGCGGTATTTTGGTACAGGCTTTTAACTGGCTTAGAAAAGGAGATTTGAAGCACGGATTCTTACCCAAAGATTTAAAAGGCATGATCAAAATTAAGTAATTAGTTTTGAACGCATATTAAACACACGACAACTCTGTTCTTTTTTATAAATATCGGTCTCAAAAGAGACTGCTCCTCAATTGTGTATGGAACTCTGTTGCTCATATACAATTTTCTTAAGCCTTTTTTTTGCTTTCATTGAAGCATATTCATTATAACATTCAGCGAATTTATGGCTTATTCCAGTGGCTTAGTAAAAGGGGTCATAAAAAAGTTAAGTAAACCAGTGTTTTTTTCCTTTCCCTTAACTTTGGATTCCTTTTTTATACTGTGCTGTCTAGTGCTTAGTCTTTGGAAAGTACCTTGGGCATATCCAGCACACACACAAATTATCAGCTGCTCCAGGAAAAAAAAAAAAAAAAAAAAAGGAATTTCTTGCACCGAGGCAACTACACAAAAGACTTGCATATGTCAAAAATACAGAACTAAGTCCCTGTGAATGCTGTACCATTAATCAAATCCCCGATCTGGTGTCACTTTTGCCAGTAAAATGATGATATTCTTCTAACCCCCTTCTACTGGCGCGTGCCTGAAACGCATGAAGTGTGTCCCTCTGCTTTAATTTGTTTTCGAATAGCCTGCTTTAGGCATTTTTTATATATTCCTTGAGAAGAAAAAAAAAAAAAAAGAAAGGAAAAAAAAAAAAAGCTGCTACTTAAAGCTTCAGCAAAGGTCTACAGTATCGAGCAGGCAACAGCTTTTCAGGAGCTAGAGCAGTGGGCAAATTTAACTGATGTTCAGGAGCTGAACACACAACTGCCTTTGAGGCTTGCAACCGTGGGTGCAGAGGAATGGTGTGCAGCCTGCCCAGATACAATTTAAGAAAGTAAATAAACACAAAAGAGGAAGGTGCTATAGTAGGAGCAGCTGAATGAATCACACATTTATCAATGTGCACTGTTATTGATGCCTTTTCCCTCCCTCATTAGAAAGACACATATATATAAATCTATCTACAGCCAATGCTGATACTTCACCAAGTGCTTTTACGGCATCACTAACTTTAAAGCAGGCGGTAAGCCCAGCCACCGTTTATTTTTCCACACGCTTTCTCTTGAGGCTACCAAGACCAAATGTTACCGACATCTGCAAGGCGGTGCGTGGAGCAGCCCTGAAGAAACCACTGCCCCACTGAACAGCAACCAAGAGGAGGAAATGCTCGGGCAAGGAGGCGGAGAGCCATTTTGGTACAGCGTGGCTCCACGGGGAGACTTTGCTGATGGGCTTCAGCCTTGGCCAGTGGGATGAGTGGGAGACAGAGGGAGGAAGGGGAGCGTGTGCGTGCATGTGCGTGTGCGTGCGCCGGGGGCAAAGGCACCAGGGAGGAGGAGAGGGGGGTTCTTGTTCCTCTTAGCAAAAGTTAGCAGTCGTGGAATGGAAACAAAGCAGCAATCGGCAAAGTTTGAGGAGTCTGGGGAGGAGAGAAAGGCAAGATTTCCCCATAGCTGGGGAACCTTTGCCGCACCAGAGGCCGAGGCACTGTGCTCTTCATGTTACAGGTCTGTCAAATGAGCTGGCTGCTGTCTATATGCTTCCAACGAGCTTGATTCAAACACTAAATGAAGTAGAGAAATCATCAGATAAATTGCTGGCCCTCTCTACCCAAGAGTGAAAGGTTTTTATACAGTTGGCGACAGCCCTGATCTTTTGTCTGACCTAATTTATTTCTCTTTCAGATTAGAAGAAAGCGTGCTTTCCTGTCTCGGGATAACCTACATCCCCATATTGAGCCCTAAAAATAAGAATATGCTTGTGATATGTTAACAATACCATGATTTGATGACTTTCTCATACTGGGTGAAGTAAACCTTCTACCCTGACATCCAGCGATCAAAGCTTCCCATGCGTACACCACAAAATTATATGTTTGGGCAAGAAAATGTCCCGCTAAAGTCTGTCCATGGCGGGCAATCAGACAAGCGGAGAAGAGCACAAGCTCAGTGGAGCAGCCTGCGAGCTGCAACTTCTATATCACATACGTGGTTTTGTGTTTATTTCTTCAGGAAAGAAATGCTTATTTTCTTTCGCAGGAGCTGCAGGTTTTTTTGTTATAAGGACCTGAGAGGATCAAAGTACGGTGAACTATCCAACAGCAGATCCTCTCGGCAGGGGCACATGTGGCTTCCTGGCATGTAAGCAACCCCAAACGGTGTGTGTGTGTGTCCGCCTTATTGCCGTGCACACCTTCTCCCAGGACCCCAGCTCCCTTTCTCTCGGTGTTTACGTCTGCTGGAACAAGCCAAGTGCAGTTACGTGGGCTTCCCCCCCGATGCACGGAGACTCACTCATGTTCAAGTATCATTACCCCGATCGCTATCTGACAACAAATTGAGAATTTAAACACTGTACGCTGGCAATAAAAAGCATTGTTAAAAACTAATTTTAATTAAAAACTCCTGTCCGCCCGAGTCAATTAATCAGCCGCGCTTTAGCTAAAAATAGATCTGCCTCGCTCGCAGCCCCCCTCTCAGCTAGCGCTCTATAGATCTTCGCATGGAAATCGATACTACAACTTTACACTGCAAACATTTTGCAGCGCCGTGAAGTGCCTGAGCTCCGGCTGCTATTTCCCAGGGCTGAACATCCCGCGCAGCGGCGGCGGCGGCGGGGCCGGCGCCGTCCCCGCATCAGACGGGCTGCGAGCTCCCCCTAGTCGTCAGCAGCCGCCACTTGCGGCCGGGGCACCAGGCAGCCCTGCGAGGCAACTGCGAGCCAGCAAAGTTTATTTTGGAAAGTCTTTTCTATCAACAAACGGCGCGGAGAGCAAAGCGATCGAGATAGGAAACGGGGAAGGGAAGTCGGCGAGCTGTGCGAGGCGTTTGGTTGACCGAAAAGGTTTGTGAGCTCGGCCCGAGGAAGACTTGCCGAGGAGGTGTCAACCGAAGTCGGTAACTGATATCAATAATTTGTACTTGTACGAGCGCACACACCTCTAAGTCATAATTATTGTCAAATATGCCACAAGACAACCCTTTGTTCTGCGGAGGAACATCCATTCTGCACAAGACAAGGGCTCCAACCGTTTCTGCTCGAAGGCAGCCAGGTTGTAAAAGCTTTAAGACTTTATTTCTCAATATTTAAATAAGCCTGACAAAATATGCTCTGCATCTGCCAACCAGCGAAAAAATGCAAAATGATTTCTCACCCGCTGTACATCTATTTAAACCACTGAGCACATCAAGCAAAAATGACGAAACAATCAAGATCCACGATCTAGTTACTCTGCATCAGTTTTTCAAAAATATTTTAAACTATGAAAATATGCCAGTATTTTTGTTCATCTTATGTGTCAAATATAAATATATCCAAATGAAAAGCAACCTGGAAATCAACCGCACGCAACCTCTTTTTTTTTCCTGTCCTATTTAAAGCCGACACATGTAATGCCTTTCAAAAACACGTTAGGCTTTTCTGTGGACAACTGTGCGGGTATTATGAAAAAGTCAGCCATCTCCAAAATAATTTCCTCTCTAAATCTTCAGTCACAGCTTACATTCTCTTTACATGAGAGTTAATTACATTGGTGTGGGTTTTTTCTGTGAAAAAAAAAATGTATTAATTGCACTGAATCTAAATGCATTTTAAGAGAAGCTCCTTGAAGCAATCTGCAAAACTTTGACATGCAAAAAATCTTAGTGTTTTTCATTATTATTTCTAATAACTATGTACAAATACAAAATGGTATAGGAAATTATTACTCTTCCTAGGGAACCTGTTGACCAGGTATTGAAGAGCCTTCTTGGGAAACCTGGCTGTCCACCTGGAACTGTATGATTTCACTGTGCCTTTCCCTCCCAACCTTTGCTGCTGCCCTACAGAAACGTTCTTGCTTTGCCGCCTTCTGCAAAACTGCTATCAGTGAGCTTTTCACATGCTCTCATTTTTCGCATTTCCTTCAAATGCAAAATGCAGGGCTAGTATGAAAACAGATTTCTCAAGTTAAAAAAAAAAGATCTTAAGCTGGAAAATCAGCAATTTGAATCAAACCAAACTAACGTTTCTTTGCACGGAGCAGCTCTACAGCTCTGTTTCCTCTTTCTCTACCTAATTGCCTCTTTTGCTTTGTCCACCCATTTAAGTGAGCGCAGCTACCAAGTTTGTTCTGTCCACCATCACTGAGGAGAGGTCCAGAGCTGCTCTTTTCTCCCCACATATGTCACCCCCTTTTTGTGCTGCACGTGTATCCATTACAAGGCTGCCTGGGTGAGCCTGGCAAGGACAAGCAGGCCACTCAGTTTTGCAGCCTTAAAGACCATGGTGCAAATGAGACACTGCAACTCTGGAGCATAGCTACGTTGCAGCCCCTCTGCTTTTTGTGTTTGTTTGTTTGTCTTACACTCAGGATCTAAACATTTCTCTGAATACCAAGAGCATGAAACCCAATAAACTCCAGCTGAGCAGTGTCAGAAAACCCTTCTCTTTCTCTCTCTCCCCATCTCTCTCTCTATCTCTCTTTCTTTGCCTGGCACAGACCTCCAATCCATCCTGAGATGCAACTCTCCTGACAGATGCCAAAGAGGGAGAGGGGGAAGGAAAAAAAAAAAAAAAAAAAAAAAAAGCCCAAGCTAAACATGACATAAATGCAAGATTTCAGGAAACAGCACCAATTCATCCCGGCTTTGGGGGCTTGGCTTGGGGCTGGGTTTATTTAGTTGCAAGTGTTTTGGTTTCCTATTCCGCTGCCTGCTACTTTCCCAACACCCCCTCGCAGAGGCCGGTCTGCTGGCTGCTTTGCCCCCACGAATGACACCTTCCCGAGAAGTGCGGGGATGGCAAGCCCCCCTCCTGCACGCCTGCCGCTGAGGCTCACTGCCTGTGCGCTAAAATGCCTGCGCTTCCTGCTCCCCCCAGCCCCAACCCCAGCCCCAGCCTCAGCCCCCCCCGGCTCCCACCCCCTCCTCCCCTGGATACCTTCATTTTTTTCTGCCACTGTTCAGTATGCAGCCTGATTTCTCCGCCAGCTTCCTCAGGATGGAGAGATAGATAAATACAAGAGGGGAGGGAGGGAAGCTGCGTACCGCTCTGCTCTCCATTCCTCCCCAGCCTCCCCGCTAAACCCATTGTACACGCAGCTCCTCGGCACCTTTTAATGCTCTCCTGCCTCATTATTTACTTTCAAGTAAAGCGATCGGAAAAAGGAGATCAAATTGGAAGAACAAACCTACCTGGCTCTCTCCTCCACCCCACCTCCCCCCCCCAGCAGAAACAGCAGCAAGAAAAGAAATGTTTCACCCCTTGAAACAAATTCAGACGTGCGCAACAAACCAGATTTTCTGCACACCCCCCTTTCAACACCCCACATCTCCTCACAACTGAGACAGAAAAGAAGTAGGAGAAATTGCACAGGGTGATTTAGAGAGGGTTCAGGTTGTTGATGCTTTTTCTTAAAAAATAAGAAATTGGGTGGGGGGAAGCACCAAGAAAAAGGGAAATGCTTTTTTCTGAACTGGATGGTTAAAAACAAAAATGCAATTAATGAAGAGGGAGCGTGTGTGGGGGGGGAAATCCACCTTTTATGGTGATGCAAATCTGGCTCCCAAATAACAATGAATTAAAAACAAACCCCCCAGAAAGAGAGCTGAATACCAGATGCATCTTCATTTGTGTTCCACCAGCTGATGGGCTGGGGGGGGGGGGGGGAGGGAGGGTGAGGAACGGGTTAAAAAAATAAAGGAGCACACCAAAAAAAAAAAAAGGAAAGAGAAAGAGCGAAAGAAATTGAAATTTCGGGACCCGCACCGTTTCCCCAAAACCCTCACCTACGAAAACAGAAAAAAATCTCCCAGGAGGGGGAAAAATTATATAGATATATACACATCGATTCACGAGGAAATCTTACAAACAGAAATTTATCACCGGTAACAAAGAAAGAGAGGAGCTCGCAAGCACCAAATGCTCCTGGCAGATGGCTCCTATTCTTGGCTTTCAGGGGAGGGGAGAGAAGCCGGGGGAATATTTTATTTATTTATTTAAATTCTTTAAAATCGGAACATAAATATTCGGATCCGCCGCGGCTCAGGCTCAGCCCGGGGCTGGCTCCGTGCGCGCCGCCGCCCCCCGCAGCACAGCAACTTGCGGACACGTCGGGGGGGGGGGGGGGGGGAGTCCGGCCGGCCTCCCCGGTGGGGTGCGGGGCCTCAAACCGGCCTCCGCCCCCCCAACAACCTCCCCAAGGCTTGCTCTGCTTTCCTAACCCCCCCCCCCCGCCTCGAGCGGGTCCGATGCTTTCGGGGGGAAATGCAGGACCACCCCCCCCCGGTTGTCCCCGGGGCCCGGTGGCGGAGGAGCAGCGGGGAGCTCTGTGGGGTCCCTCACCCGGAGCCCCCCATTCAGCCGTGGCAGAGACCCCGGCAGCTCAGAGAGGGGTGCCCGGCATGGGGGGACCTGCCCCGGCTCTGCCTGCAGCCGCCCGCTCGCCCCTCTGTAGGGTGTAGGGTGGGAACGGGGAGGAGAGGGGGGGATGCTGGGGGGGGGGGGGGGGCTCCTTCCCTTCCTCCGATTTATCTTTTTTTTTGGGGGGGGGGGGGTTGGGGGAAGGGGGTGGTGATGAGTATTTGCATTTCACAATGGGAGCTTCGGCAAAGTGCAGCCCCCGCTGCTGCCCCGCCGCCCGGCCCGCGTTTCGTGCCCCCTCCGCCGCCTCGGCTCTCCTCTCTGCACCCCCCCCCTCCGCTCCCCAACAGGCACCCCCACTCCTTCCCCCGGCCCCTCTGCACCCCCTGCCCTGCCTCTAGCCCCAGCCGAGCCCGTCGTGCCTCCCCCCGCCTTGTGCAGGACGGGGACCCCCCCTCCACTGCACCTGGGGCTGCATCCTGCCCATCTACCTGCCCCGCACCGGGGGGCTCGGCGCCCGCCGCTCGGCCGGCCCACCGCCTCCATGTGCTTCCCATCAAGCCCCCCGGCCTCTCCCCTTCCCCCCACACCCCTCCCCGGCCCCCTGCCCACCTTGATTCTCCCCGAACCCCCCCGCATCCCTCGCACCCCCCCCCCCCCCCCGCCCCAGCCCCGGCTGTCACGCCGATGCCAGGCTCCCGGCCAACTTTTCCCAGCGCTCCGCTTTGCAACCCCGGTGCGGGGAGCGAGGAGCGGGGCCGGGGGCGATGTGCGGAGCCCCTACGGCCCGGTACGGCCCGGCCCGGCCCGGCCCGGCCCCGTGCCCCCTCGGGGGGAGCCCCCCGCCGCCCCCCGCCGGCAGCGCCTTTCCCCCGCTCCGCTCGGCACCGCTCGGCGCTGCCCGCCCGCCCGCCTCACCTCCGCACCGCTGCAAACGCACGGCAAAACTTCGGGCTTCTCCCCCCCCCCCCCCCCCCAGCCCATCCCCCCTAGCCGCACACCCCCCTCCCCTCTTTAATTCCCTTCTCCTCTCCCTCTCTCTGAAGTCATTTACTAGCTTTGGTTTCTCCTGGAGCCCCCCCCATCCCCCCCCCCCCCCCCAGCCCGCTTCCTCCCCTTCCCTAATTTTGCTCCTTGATTTCGGCTCGATCTGGTTCCAAGTTCAAACTTACGTGTGATAATCTCTCTTTGTGACAAGTGCTGCGGGTTTCCCTGCTTGCGACGGGACATTGCCCTGGCATTTACACTGGCATCGCCTGGAGAGCTGCACTGGTCTGGGGGGATGTGTTGGGGGCCGATCCTCCTCCTCTTTTTTTTTTCCTCTTTCTTCTTCTTCTTCTTTACCGAGTTCTTCTTCTTTCAAAAAATAAAAAAAGAAAAAAAAAATAACACCTCCTTTTTGTCGCTGCTGTGGTGCACTGGATGGGATCTCCTCTCAATTAAAAATCATCATCATCAGGAAAAGCTTTCTCGCTCTTTTTTCCTCTCTCTTTCACACACTCTGTCTTTTCTCCACTGCTTCTGCCACTTGGACTTCCAAATCTCTTCTTGAACTTAGGAGGATATGCACCGCCAGTGACACTTTTCTCTTTCCCTCTTTCCAGAGTGCTTGGCAAATTGGCAAGTGCGCTTTTCCACCAGGAGGGTTAAAAAAAAAAAAAAAAGAAAAAGAAAAAAAAAGAAAAAAAAGAAAAAAAAAGCAGGAATATCAAAAAAAAAAAAGTACTTGAATTGGGATTGCCCACAAACAAAAAAAAAATTGCCAAAAAAAAAATGTTTTTCAGAGATTGACCCTTGCTGGGTAGATATATAGAGAGAATTTTTTTGAAAAGGGGTAGCCAAAACTGTGTCTCCTCTTTCCCAGCTCAAGTGGCACTGCTTTGCCCTGGTGCTTTTGGATTGCCAGTGCTCCTGCACCACTTTGCACTCTTCCCCCCTCGCCTGGCACTGGGACTGGAAGGAAGGAAGCCCCCAGTGCAGCTGGGCTGGTGCTGGCTATTACTATTATATATTGCAATGTGAAGATGGCGGAGTCCTGGTTCTCTGGGAGCGCTCTGTCTCTCTATGGCTGGGGCTGCCTCTGTACAATGGGATAAAATTCAAGTTCAAGTGCGGACGTGACGTTTAATCTGCACTAGAGACAAAAAGACCCAGAGAGTAGGAGCACTGGGGGCGACTAGCGGTGGCTTTTTAACATTGTACCCTGCAAGAGAACAAGAAACGCCACTCGCACACACACACACACTCGCACACACACACTCGCACACACTCGCGCACAAACTAAAGCACATGCACGGAGCGGGGAGCAGCTCCGGGCTTTGTGCGCTTGCTGCTTTCTCGCCTAAGCGGAGGGAAAGGGGAAAGGGGGGAGCAGAAAGCCGCATCCTTCCCGCACGGCCAAACTTCCCCGAGCCCGGGAGGGGCTCGGCCGGGGGCGGCCCGGGGCGGGGGTGGCTGCCGGGGGCCGGCGGCCGAGGGATGGAGGCGCGGAGGGGAGGATGCGGAGAGCCGCCCGGCCCTGCCCCTGCCCCTGCCGGTGCCGGGGGTGCCGGGGGTGCCGGTGCCGGTGCCCCCGCCGTTCCCCATCGCGGTGCGGAGCCGGCAGGAGCCGCGGGCAGGCTCGGGCTGCCCGTCCCTCCAGCCGCCGCCGCAGCTCCTCGGCGGCCGGCGCGTTCCCCTTGCGTTTCTTTCCAACAGTTTTGCACCAACACCAGTGTCTGTGTGGGCTGGGGAGAGGTGTTTGGTTTTTTTGTTGTTTGTTTTTTTTTTCCTTTCCTCCTCTCTCGCTAAGAGAAGTGTGATGGGAGCGGGACACGCGCGCACACGCTCCCGAGCCGCACACGCACACACACACACACTCCGACCTGCTTCTCCCACCCCCTTTTCCTTAAAATCCTGGGGGTGAGGATTTCTCTTGGAGGAATTAAAGTCTCGGCCGCGAATCGGGAGACGCCGAGTTCCCAGGGACCGCATCTTGGTGCACTTTTCCTCCTATTTCCCACGCAGGTAAATGCCCACAGCTGCGTGCGCCTCTAACTTGGGAGATTCTTGGGAACCAACTTTTTCCCCTCTACCTCCGCTCTCCCAGCCCAGTTCCTCCGATTATCTTTTTTTTTTTTTCTTTTTTTTCTTTTTTTTTTCCCTCCCTCTCCCTCCCCAGACAAGCAAATTGCTCGTGCAAAGAGCTTTCAGCACCACGTCTGGACAGGGCGAGGGGAGCGAGGAGAGGAGGAGGGCTGGGGGCTGCAGGCAGATGGAGCAGAAACCCAAGAAACCCAGCCTCCACCCGGAGCACGCCAGGAGAGCCGCTCTGCAGTCGTGTCGTTTACTTTCTCCGTTAAATGAATATATAATATTTTATTTATTTATTTATTTATTTTGGTATGAAATCGCATGAGAGCCTTAGGGGACCAGAATTCATCTCGGTGCCCTTAATCAGCTTTGAGAAGAATTTGGCTAAACAGCCCCGCTCTCGCCTCCTCCAGCAAATCTGCCTCTCCCTATCCCCACCCGCACACCCGCTCACACCTCGCGGTTCGCCGCTGCCAGCCCCCGGCCCCCTGTCCCCTGTCCCTTGTCCCCTGTCCCCAGCCCCCTGTCCCCGACGGGGCGCCCAGGGCAGCCGGCCCCCCGGTTCCCAGGCCCTGCCGTGGGCTCGGGCCCCCCCCCGCGCCCCGGCTCAGCCCTCGGCCGCTGCCAGCACACGGCAAACCGCAGCGAGCAGCGCTTATAAGCTGCCGAGTGAGGTTTTCGCCGTGGTTTCCCGGGGTCCTGCGTGGAAAAAAATAAAATAAAAAAAACGAGCAGGGTGAATGCAGGGGGCCGGTAGCCCCACGCACAGCCGTGCCGGGGGGGCGACGGCAGCCGAGGCCCCCGGGACACACGGGGGTGCCCCCCTCGGGGATGCTTCAGCCGAGCCTGCGGGGCCGGGAGGGCAAAGGGAAGGGGCTCCGCTGCGCTGCCCTCTGCACCCAGGGCTGGGGGCTGCCCTCCCCTTGTCCCCCTGTTCTTTAAGGGCGAGGGGATAGTGAGTGCAAGGGGGGAACTGGGGGGGAACTTGGGAGGGGGGGACACTTTTTGCCCTCGGGGGTGCAAAGTCCGTCTCGCAGAGAGCGCGGCCGCTTCTCGGCGAGCCGCAGGGAGCTTATCGGGAAGTTGCTGGGCATCATCTGTTGATTAACCAGTGTCTTCCAGTGGGCGCTCGGAGCGGGAGATAAGGGCCGGCAATGATTGACCAGGGGCTGCCCGGGCCGGGGGGGCCGCCGGAGCCCCCCTCCCGGCCGCAGTGACTCGCAGGCTGCAGGCAGGGCTGCCGGGGTGAGCCTTCCTCCCGCCGCCTCCTCCTCCTCCCTCCGAAAATACATCCCAATAGGGAAAGGGAGGGGGGGAGGGGGGGGGCATAATAATAAAAAAAAAAAAAATCCAAAGTGATTTCTCAGTCTCCTCTTTCCTCCCCTGTCTGGCACTTGTGATCATTAGCACTGAAAGCTGTTAATGTCTTGTCTCACAGCTCCCCCTTTAGTCTCTCTGCTCTCCCTGTCTCGCGTTCAAAGCCAGATCAATAGCAGGCTCTTTCTAACCTTGACCTATCCCTCGACCCGCCTCCATCTGCAGCTGGCCCCGCTGTTGCCTTGTCCCCCCCCGCCGCAGCCGCCCCGCCGAGGGCTCGGGGTCCCCGGGGGCTGCCCCCGGCATCGCCCCGCTTTGTCCCGGGCAGCGCGGTCGCGATGGGGAAAGGGCTGGTGTCCCCCCGGCCCCCACCCCACCACCGGCCTGCAAAGCAGGAGACAAGGCTCCCCATGCCAAAAATTTAAAAATAAAATAAACTAAACTAAAATAAAATAAAAAATAAAGAGGGCAAAGAGGGAGCATAACCTGCAAGAAGAGAGCAAGCTCTTTGCTCTCTCTAAAGGTGCTGCTTGCTGTTTGTCCCTTGTTTAAATTACAGGGGAAAGCACTTGCATGCACAAAATATCTTGTATTAGGGTAATCATCTTCTCTGTCTTCATAATATGCCAGGGATTTGAAGAGTTCTCATCTAGAAACACCGTCCTTATCATAGGGGAAAACAAGCTAATATGATGTTAAATATTCCATTTCACCCTACACGCGAGGCATGCTGAGTCAAGAACTCTCAGCACACACATTCTCAGCTTCTGGGTTTCTCTTTCTTTTCATTTTTCAAAATCGTGCAATGTCTTTAGCTAAAATTTGGCACGGATGTAGATACATAAATAACAGTGGGATCAGTGTAAAGAGGAAGTCCCGATATCCTCACGGAAGATAAGCTTGTTGTGTCACTTGGACACATTTTGAATGCATTTCCACTTTCTCCCCATTTGCTCAAATAACTTCTCAGTGGAAGAAAAATTGGAGCTGCAGATTCTGTGTGATGTGATTTTAGTTTCTTCCCAGTCTTTACTGAGAAATCTCATGCTAAGTTAAAAGTAAATTGTTTTTGATACAGGTCTGGGAGTTGGGGGAGAGAAGAGAGGGAGGGAAGAAGGAAGGAAGGAAGGAAGGAAGGAAGGAAGGAAGGAAGGAAGGAAGGAAGGAAGGAAGGAAGGAAGGAAGGAAGGAAGGAAGGAAGGAAGGAAGGAAGGAAGGAAGGAAGGAAGGAAGGAAGGAAGGAAGGAAGGAAGGAAGGAAGGAAGGAGGTTTGAGACAGCCTTGACATAAATGAGGCTGTTGTCCTCATTCTCTTTGAATCTAAATGTTAATGCTGAGGAAAGAAGAAAAAAAAAAAAGAAGAAGAAAGAAAAGAAAGAAGAAAAAAAAAAGAATAAACACAGGGCGTTGATCTGATCGGCTTAGTTAGCCGCTCCACCTTGTGAAAAGACACAGAAGCACAGGATCTAACCAGATCATATTTACATACATATTAATAAAGCTCCCGAGGTGGCAGTTCAGCCTTCACATACAGTGCAAGGATCTCTGCGAGTTCTCATTTTAGACCCATAAAAAAAAAGATAAAAAGAGGTCTTTTGGGCTTCCTTGAATATTTTTCTGCAATGGTTTTATATCATTTCTGAAAATTACATAGTTAAGTGGCATCAAATTTCTGGGTGATATAATAACTCAAAATGTGTAATTTTTTTTGTATCAAATCACTTTGCAGCCGTAAACAGAGCTTCAGAACCTCAATCAGAGGAATGATTTGGTGTTTTTTTTTCATTTATGGCAAACAGTAAAATTGTTCTTGTTACCTATTCAGATACATATAAATTGCAACATTTATTCACTTGATTTTCTTTTCCATGACACTGGTACATTTTAGGGTGCAGTGAAATGAAGGCTTAAGAGGATAATGTATTATCCCCTGCACCATTCCCGAGACATTTTGGAAAGAGGCAAAAGTGATGCAGATTGTACTGTGTTTTCAAGACATTTGGTGTCCCTTCATTTTTGGTGGCTGTCACTTGCTAATGTTTCCAGGAGTTAATTTCAAAAATGAGATTTCCTCAACATTTACATTCTAAGCCTTCCCCAGAGTCCCCTGCTTATTCAATGGACTTGGGTTTTTTGTTTGTTTGTTTATTCATTTTTACTTTTTTCCTTCCCTGCAGAATCCTTCATTTTTCCGGCTCTTCCCAAGTGGTAAACATACTAGATAGCTGTCCAAATGTTGGGACCCAGTTTTTCTTCCAAACCTTTTTTCAGGTAAAACAAGCAAAATCAAAACAATGCCTATTTCACTCCACCCCCCCCCCCCCCAAAAAAAAAAAAAAGAATCACAGAACCAGCAAGCAAGAAGAAAACCACTGGGTTTTATTTTTAATTTATTTTTTGATCAGACAAAATGCAGGATTGAGGTCTGTTTTCCTTCTTCAGTTTAAAAAGTACGTTCCTAGAGACATAATTTGGTCTGTTTGAGCTTCAGACTTTCCAACAGTAGAGATTTAGTTGAGTTCCCATTGTAAGGGGGCCCCCAGGGACTGCAGGGAGATCAAGACCTGCCCCTACCTTTGAGGCGCTCTCTGAAAGCCCCGTAATAAATTTCTCCAGCACCTCAATTTGCTCAGAGACGTGTCAGGGTGAGAGGAGGGCGATCAACACACATTCCACACCAGGCCACCTGCATCTGCATGTACACAGGCAAAGGTAAAGGGGAACACACCTTCCTGGATCCCAATACCAGTCACGCATCCCGTCTGCTGTAACTCAGGATGCCACCGAGGATGCCACTTGGACATCCACATAATTTGGGGCTTGTCATTGTTATTCACCGAAAATAAAAAAATAAAAGAAAGAAGATGGGCAAAATCTGCCGTTGCTGGGGAGGCTTTTTCAAAAAAAAAAAAAGCTGGCACAAATTCCCTAACGAATTCAGTCCAAG